>NW_012101995.1:19720-23733 GCF_000951045.1 Mandrillus leucophaeus | reverse complement strand
GTGAATCTGATAATTATGTGTTTTGGGGTTGCTCTTCTTGAGGAGTATCTTTGTGGTGTTCTCTGTATTTCCTGAATTTGAATATTGGCCTGCCTTGCTAGGTTGGAGAAGTTCTCCTGGATAATATCCTGAAGAGTGTTTTCCCACTTGATTCCATTCTCCCCATCACTTTCAGGTACACGAATCAAACATAGATTTGGTCTTTTCACATAGTCTCATATATGTAGAATTCACCCATCTTCTGCGTCAGTCATGCTGGGAGCTGCAGACTGGAGCTGTTCCTATTAAGCCATCTTGGGGGATGTTGCAATTTTCAACACATTAAAAAAACCAAAATCATACCAACCACAATCTTGCATCACAGCACAACAAAAATAGAAATCAAGATCAAGAAGAGCTCTAAAAAAACTATACTATTAAATAGCAATTAAACAATTTCTGGTCCTGAAAGACTTTTGGATAAACAATGAAGTCAGAAATCAAGAAATTGTTCTAAAAAATGAAAACAAAGATACTGCATGCCAGAATCTCTGAGACAGAACTAAAACAGAGTTAAGAGGAAAGTTTATAGCACTAAATGCCCAGATCAAAAAGTTAGAAAGATCTCAAATCAGTAACGTAATCTCACATCTAAAGGAACTAGAAAAATAAGGGAAAAAATCCCCCACAAAACCCAAAGCTAGTAGAAGATAAGAAATAACCAAATTCAGAGCTGAACTAAATAAAACTGAGACATGAAAACTATATAGAAGATAAACAAAACAAAAAATTGGTTATTTGAAGGAATAAATAAAATTGGTAGACCACAGGCTAGAATAATACAGGAAAAAAAGGAGAAAAAATCCACATAAACACAATCAGAAATGACAAAGGGGGCATATAAATATGAAAACCAGTCAGAGACTGTTATGACCACCTGTAGGCACATAAACTAGAAAACCTAGAAAAAATGGATAAATTATTGAAAATATGCATTCCCAAAATTGAACCAGGAAGAAATTGAAACCCTGAACAGATCAATAATGAGTTCCAAAGTTGAATCAGTAATGAAAAGGTTGCCAATCAGAAAAAGCCCTGGAGCAGAGAGATCTACGGCTGAATTCTAACAGATGTATAAGGAAAAGCTGGTACCAGTTCTTTGAAAACTATTCTAAAAAATTGAGGGGGAGTGATTCTTCCCTAACTAATTCTATAAGAATCATTGTGATATCAAAACCCAGTAGAGACACAGTAAAAAAATAAAACATCAGGCCAATTTCCCTGAAAAATATATATGCAAAAATCCTCAACAAAATATTAGTAAAGTAAATCCAGGAGCATATCAAAAAGCATTATCAAGTAGGCTTTATCCCTGGGACACACGGTTGGTTCAATATACACAAATCAGTAAATGATTCATCACATAAGCAGAACTAAAAACAAAAACCACATGACTATCTCAACAGATGCAGAAAAGGCTTTTGATAAAATTCAACATCTCTTCAGGTTAAAAACCCTCAAGAAACTAAGCATTAAAGGATCATACCTCAAAACGATTAGTGGCATCTATGACAAACCCACTGCCAACATCATACTGAATAAAAAAAAAGCTTGAAGTATTCCCTGTGAAAACCAGAACAAGGCAGTGATGTCCACTCTCACCACTGCTATTCAACATAATACTGGAAGTCCTAGCCAGAGCAATCAGGAAAGAGAAAGAAATAAAAGGCATTCAAATAAAAAGAGAGGAAGCTTCAAGGTATAAAATCAATGTACAAGAATCAGTTGCATTTCTATATACCAATAAAGTCCAAACTGGGAGCTAAATCAAGAACACAATCACATTCACTATAATCACAAAAAGAATAAAATACTTAGGAATATAGCTAACCAGGAAAGTGAAAGATCTCTACAACAAGAATTATGAAACACTGCTAAAAAAATCAGAGGTGATACAACCAAATGTACAAATATTTCATGCTCATGGATTGAAAGAATTAATGTTGCTAAAATTATCATATTACTGAAAGCAATTCAGAGATTCAGAGCTATTCCTATCAAAGTACCAATGACATTTTTTCACAGAACTTGATAAAAGTATTCTAAAATTCATATGGAATCAAAAAAGAGTCTGAACAGCCAAAGCAATCTTTAAGAAAAAAGAACAAAGCTGGAAGCACCACACTATCTGACTTCAAACTATAGTACAAGGCTACAGTAATGAAACAGCATGGTACTAGCAGAAAAACAGACATGTAGATCAATGAACAGGTTAGAGAACCCAGAAATAAAGCTGCACACCTTACAACCATCTGATTTTTGACAATGTCAACAGTAAGAAGCAATGGGGTGAAGACTCCCTACTCAATAAATGGTGCTGGGCTAACTGGCCAGCCATATGCAGAATATTGAAAATTGACCTCTTCCTTTCACCACATACAAAAGTTAACTGAATATGGATTAAAGACTTAAATGTAAAACCTAAAACTACAGAAACCTTAGAAGAAAACCTATGAAATTTCATTCTGGACATAGGCCCTAGCAATGATTTCATGATGAAAACTTCAAAAGAAACTACAATGAAAACAAAAATTAAGTGAAACTTAATTAAACTAAAGAGCTTCTGCACAGCAAACGAAATTTTCAACACAGTAAACAGACAACTTATAGAATAGAAGGAAATACTTGCAAACTATGCATCTGACAAAGGTCTAATACCCGGCATCGATAAGGAACTTAAATTAACAAGCAAAAAAACACAATCTCAAAAAACAGGCAAAGAACATCAACAGACACTTCTCAAAAGAAGACATACACATAGCCAACAAGCATATTTGAAAATGCTCAACATCACTAATCATAAGAGAAATGCAAATCAAAACCACAATGAGATGTCATCTCACACCACTCAGAATGGCTATTATTAAAATGTCAAAAAATAACAGATGCTAGCAAGGTTGCAGAGAAAAGAGAATACTTACACTCTGCTGGTGGGAATGTAAATTAGTTCAGTAACTGTGAAGCGCAGTTTGGAGATTTCTCAAAGAACTTAAAACAGAACTTAAAAACTACCTATGGCTACTATGCTAATTACCTGTGTGACAAAACATTCCGTACACCGACCCCCACAACGTGCGATTTACCCATGTAACAAATCTTCACATGTAGCTGCCGAACCTAAAATAAGAGTTGGAAAAAAATAATTTTTTAAAATCTATCTGCTCTTTAATGGGCATGTAGTTTATTTCTAGCTTGAGACTTTTTAAATAAAATCTATTTTTTTAATGTGTTTTGTTGTTCGTTTGCTTGTGTTTAGTTACCAGCTTGGAATAATTCAAACTGGGGTGAAGTAATATCTCATTGTGGTTTTGTTTTGCATTTCCCTACTGATTAGTCATGTTGAGCATATTATATTTACCTATTGGTCATTTGTATGCCTTCTTTTGAGAATTGTCTAATCAGATCTTTTGCCCTTTAAAATTTAAATAACTTACTTTTTGCCATTGAATTGTTTGAGTTCCTTATATATTCTGGATATTAATCCCTTTGGATACGTAATTTGCAGATATTTTCTACCGTTCTGTAGCTTATTTTCTTTGCTGTGCAGAGCTTCTTAGTTTGATAAAATTTCATTTGTCTTGTTTGTTTTTTATTACCAGTGCTTTTGAGGTCTTATCCAAAATCCTTTCCCAGACCAACATGAAGTATTCCCCTATATTTTCTTCATGTGGTTTCACAATTTTGGGTCTTACATTTAAGTCTTTAACCCATCTTCATTTGATTTTGTATATGGTGAGACATAGGGCTCTAGTTTTGTTCTTCTGCATATGGATATTCATTTTTTCCAGCCCTATTAATTGAAGAGACTGTTCTGTCCCCAGTGTGTGTCTTGGCACTTTTGTTAAAAATCAGTTGGCTGTAAAGGCAGGGATTTATTTCTGGTTTATATATTCTGTTCCACTGATCTATGTATCTGTTTTTATACCAGTACCATGCTGTTTTGGTTACTACAGTTTTGTAGTATCTTTTGAAAT
>NW_012101995.1:18781-19670 GCF_000951045.1 Mandrillus leucophaeus | reverse complement strand
CTCTTTTTCTATTTCTTTTTTCTTTTCTTTTCTTTTTTTTTTTTTAAAACGGAGTCTCACTCTGTCACCCCAGCTGGAGTGCAGTGGTGTGATCTCAGCTCACTGCAAGCTCCACCACCTGTGTTCACACCATTCTCCTGCTTCAGCCACCTGAGTAGCTGGGACTACAGGTGCCCATCACCATGCCTAGCTAATTTTTTGTATTTTCAGTAGATACAAGGTTTCACCATGTTAGCTAGGATGGTCTTGATCTCCTGACCTTGTGATCTGCCTGCCTCAGCCTCCCAAAGTGCTGGGATTACAGGCCTGAGCCACTACACCTTTGTCTCTTTTGATCTTTGCTTTTTTTAAAGTCTGTTTTATCAGAGACTAAGATTGTAACCTCTTTTTTTTTTTTTTCTTTCCATTTGCTTGGTAGATCCTCCTCCATCCCTTTATTTTGAGCCTATGTGTGTCTCTGCACGTGAGATGGGTCTACTGAATACAGCACACTGATGGGTCTTGACTCTTTATTCAATTTGCCCATCTGTATCTTTTAATTGGGACATTTAGCCCATTTACATTTAAGGTTAATATTCAGTGTGAATTTGATCCTGTCATTATGATGTTAGCTGGTTATTTTGCCCATTAATTGATGCAGTTTCTTCCTAGCATCAGTGGTCTTTAAAATTTGGCATGTTTTTGGAGTGGCTGGTACCAGTTGTTTAGTGCTTCCTTCAGGAGCTCTTGTAAGGCAGGCCTGGTGGTGACAATATCTCTCAGCATTTGCTTGTCTGTAAAAGATTTTATTTCTACTTCACTTATGAAGCTTAGTTTGGCTGGATATGAAATTCTGGGTTGAAAATTCTTTTGTTAAAGAATGTTGAATATTGGCCCCCACTCTCTTCTG
>NW_012101995.1:11709-18184 GCF_000951045.1 Mandrillus leucophaeus | reverse complement strand
GAGATAATTGAATCATGGGGACAAGTCTTTCCTGTGCTTTTCTCATGTTAGTGAATGAGTCTCATGAGATGATAGTCTTAAAAACAGGAGTGTCCATGCACAAGCTCTCTTCTCTCTTGTCGCTGCCATGAAAGAAGTGCCTTTCACCTTCTAGCATGATTGTGAGGTCTCCCTAGCTACGTGGAACTGTGAGTCCAATGAACCTCTTTCTTTTGTAAATTGTCTAGTCTCAGATATGTCTTTATTAGCAGGATGAAAATGGATTCGTACAAAACACTTTTCCAATAATTTCTGTCCTTTTCAATTTCTTTCATCAGCGTTTTATAGGTTTTTTTGTAGAGTTTTTACCTCCTTTGTTACATTTATTCTTAAGTATCTTATATTTTGTAGCTATTGTACATGGAATTGTTTTCTTGATTTATTTTTCAGATATTTTGATGTTGTTGAATGGAAATATTACTGATTTTTGTATATGCATTTTATATCCTGAAATTTTACTGAATTTGTTTATTAGTGCTCATGGCTTTTTTATGAAGTAATTAGTATTTTATGTATATAAAGTTGTGGCATCTGCAAACAGGGATAATTTGACTTCCTTCTTTTTAATTGTATGACTTATATTTCTTTCTCTTGCCTAATTGCCCTGGCTAGGAGTTCCAGTACAATGTTGACTAGAAGTAGTGAAAGTGGGCATCCTTGCTTAGTTCCAGATTTTAGAGAAAATTCTTTCATCTTTTCCCCATTTTGTTTTATATTAGCTGTGGGTTTCTCATATGTGGCTTTTATTGTATTTAGTTATGTTCCTTATATACCTAATTTGTTGATAGCTTTTATTATGGTGTGGTGTTGAATTCTATCAAATGCTTTCTCTGTTTCTATTGAAATGATTATGTGGTCTTGTCCTTTATTCTATTAATGTGATGCAGTACATTTATTGATTCAAATACTTTGAATCATCCTTGCATCCCTGGAATGAATGCCACTTGATTATAATGATTGATCTTTTAAATATTCTGTTAAATTTAGTTTGCTAGCATTTTCTTGAGGATTTTTGAATGCATTTTATTAGGGATATGGGCCTGTAGTTTTTCTTATTTTATTTTATTTTTTTGAGAAAGGGTTTCACTCTGTCCCCCAGGCTGGAGTGCAGTGGCACAATCATATCTCACCACAGCCTCAACCCCCTGGGCTTGGGTGATCCTCCAACCTCAGCCTCCTGAGTAGCTAGGACTACAGGTGCCCACCATCATGTTTCATTAATATTTGTACTTTTTTTAGAGACAAGGTTTCATCAGGTTGACAGGCTGGTCTTGAACTCCTGGGCTCAAGTGATCCACCCTCCTTGTCCTCCCAAAGTGCTAGGATTACAGGCATGAGCCACCACTTCTGTCCTGTAGTTTTCTTTTTTGTTTTTGATGTATCATCTAGTTTTTATGTCAGGTTAATGAATGTTAGTCTTAAATAATAAGTATGGACAAATTTACCCTTATCCACTTTTTGGGGGATAGTTTGAGAAGAATAGGCATTAGTTATTTGTAAAATATTTGGTAGAATTCAGCATCAAGTTCGTCAGCTCCTGTGCTTTCTTTAATGGGAGACTTTAACCTATTGTTTCAATCTTGTTACTCATTATTGGCCTGTTCGAATTTTCTGTTTCTTCATGATTCAATCTTGTGGTTGTATGAGTCCAGGCATTTATCTATTTCTTCTAAGTTTTACAATTTGCTTTCATATAGTTGTTCATAATGATCTCTTATGATCCTTTGTATTTATATTATATTATTTGTAATGTCTCCTTTTACATCTCTGATTTCATTTTTTTGATTCCTCTCTTTTTTCTTAATTTGTCTAGTTAAAAGTTTGTCAGGTTTGTTTTTGTTTTTGTTTTTGTTTTTGATTTTTGAGACAGAGTCTAGCTCCGTTGCCCAGGTTGGAGTGCAGTGGCACAATCTTGGCTCACTGCAACCTCTGCCTCCCAGGCTCAAGTGATTCTCCTGATTCAGCCTCCCTAGTAGCTGGGATTACAGGGCCCTGCCACCACACTCAGCTAATTTTTGTATTTTTAGAAGAGATGGGGTTTCACCATATTGGTCAGGCTGGTCTCGAACCCTATTAAGTGATCCACCCTCCTTGGCCTCCCAAAGTGCTGGGATTACAGTTGTGAGCCACTGTGCCTGGCCAGGTTTTTTATCTTTTGAAAAAGTCAACTCTTCTTTTGTTATTCTTTTGTGTTTTTTTATTTTTATTTTTTATTTATTTATTATTATTATTATACTTTAAGTTCTAGGGTACATGTGCATAACGTGCAGGTTTGTTACATATGTATACTTGTGCCATGTTGGTGTGCTGCACCCATCAACTCGTCAGCACCCATCAACTCATCATTTACATCAGGTATAACTCCCAATGCAATCCCTCCCCCCTCCCCCCTTCCCATGATAGGCCCCGGTGTGTGATGTTCCCCTTCCCGAGTCCAAGTGATCTCATTGTTCAGTTCCCACCTATGAGTGAGAACATGCGGTGTTTGGTTTTCTGTTCTTGTGATAGTTTGCTAAGAATGATGGTTTCCAGCTGCATCCATGTCCCTACAAAGGACACAAACTCATCCTTTTTTATGGCTGCATAGTATTCCATGGTGTATATGTGCCACATTTAAGGCTCTATTTCATTTATTTCTGTTTTTACATTTATCGTTGCTTCTCTTCTACTAGTTTTGGCTTGATGTTGTTTTTCTAGTTCCTTAAGGTGCAACATGAGGTTATCTGAAATCTTTCTACTTTTTAAATGTAAGCCTTTTTTGCTCTATGCTTCCCTCTTAGAAATGCTTTTGTTATATTCCATAGGTTTTTGTGTGTTGTGTTCCCATTTCCATTTTTCTCAAGAAATATTAAAATTTTCTTTTTGAATCTTTTTTTCACTGAACCACTGGTTGTTCAGGTGTATGTTGTCTAATTTCCATGTGTTTGTACAGTTTCCAAAGTTCCTGCTCCTATTGATTTCTAGTTCTATACCATTATTGTTGGAAAAACATTTTTTGATTTTTAATTTTTGAATTTGTTAAGACTTTTACTGTGGCTTAACATAAGATATATCCTGGAGAATGTTCCATGTACTGTGGAGAAGAATGTGTATTCTGCAACTGCTAGATAGAATATTCTTTAAACATCTATTAGATTCATTCGGTCAGGAGTTCAGTTTAACTCTCATTTTTATTGATATTCTGTCTGGATGATCTGTTTATCACTGAAGATAGGATGTTCAAGTCTTACGCTATTATTGTATTATACTCTATCTCTCCCTGTAGGCCTATTAGCATTTGCTTTATGTATTTGTATGTCCAATTGTTGGGTACATATATATTTATAATTGTTATATTCTCTTTCTGTATTGACCCCTGTATCAGTATGCAATTAGCATAGTTGTCTCTTTTTACAGTTTTTTTTTTGGCTTAAAGCCTATTATGTCTGATATGAGTATAGCTACTTCTGCTCTATTTTGCTTTCCATTTGCGTGGAATATCTTTTTTTATCCCTTCACTTTCAGTCTATTTGTGTTCTTCTGGGTGAAGTGAGGCTCTTATAGGCAGCATATAGTTGAGTCTTTTAAAAAAATCAATTTGGCTACTGTATGTTGTTTAATAGGAAAATTTAATCCATTTACATTCAAGGTAACTACCAATAGGTAAGGACGTACTACTGACATTTTATTACTTCTTTCCTAGTTATTTTGTAGATCCTTTTTTCTTTCTTTTTTTTTTTTTTTGGAGATGGAGTCTCGCTCTGTCGCCCAGGCTGGAGTGCAGTGGCTGGATCTCAGCTCACTGCAAGCTCCGCCTCCTGGGTTTACACCATTCTCCTACCTCAGCCTCCTGAGTAGCTGGGACTACAGGTGCCCGCCACCTCGCCCGGCTAGTTTTTTTTGTATTTTTTAGTAGAGACGGGGTTTCACCATGTTAGCCAGGATGGTCTTGATCTCCTGACCTTGTGATCCACCCGTCTCGGCCTCCCAAAGTGCTGGGATTATAGGCTTGAGCCATCACGCCCGGCCCTTCCTTCTTTTCTACCACTCTTGCTATATCCTTTTGTGGGTAAGTGACATTCTCCAGTATTATGTTTTGATTCCCTGCTTGTTATCTTTAGTGTATGTATTATAGGTTTTACTTTGTGGTTATCACACGGCTTTGAAATGCATATTTTGTTTATACTGAGTTGTTTTATTTTATTTTAAAGTTTCCTACTTTTAAGTCCAGGGGTACATGTCCAGGATGTATAGGCTTATTGCATAGGAAAATGTGTGCCATGGTGGTTTACTGCACAGATCATTCCATCACCCAGGTATTAACCCCAGCATCCATTAGCTATTCTTCCTGATCTTCTCCCTCCTCTCATCCACCACACTCAGGCCCCAGTGTGTGTTGCTCCCCACTATGTGTCCATGTGTAACAAGTTATTTTAAGCTAATAAGAACTTAACTTTGATCAGAAAAGAAAGGAAACAGAAGATGGCCAAATAAGAACAGCTCCAGTCTCCAGCTCCCAGCCCGAGTGACACAGAAGATGGGTGATTTCTGCATTTTCAACTGAGGTGCCGGGTTCATCTCACTAGGGAGTGCCGGACAATTGGTGCTGGTCAGCTGCTGCAGCCTGACCAGCCAGAGCTGAAGCAGGGTGAGGCATGGCCTCACCTGGGAAGCACAAGGGGGAAGGGAATCCCTTTTCCTAAACAGGGGAATTGAGACACACAACACCTAGAAAATCGGGTAACTCCCATGCCAATACTGTGCTTTACCAAGGGTCTCAGCAAACGGCACACCAGGAGATTATATTCCACACCTGGTCGGAAGGGTCCCACGCCCAGGGAGCCTCCCTCATTGCTAGCATAGCAGTCTGTGATCTAACTGCAAGGCAGCAGTGAGGCTGGGGGATGGGCGCCCACCATTGCTGAGGCTTAAGTAGGTAAACAAAGCCGCTGGGAAGCTCGAACTGGTTGGAGCCCACCACAGCTCAAGGAGGCCTGCCTGTCTCTGTAGTCTCCACCTCTGGGGACAGGGCATAGCTAAACAAACAACAACAACAAAAAGCAGCAGAAACCTCTGCAGACACAAACAACCCTGTCTGACAGCTTTGAAGAGAGCTTTGAAGAGAGCAGCATCTCCCAACACGGAGGTTGAGATCTGAGAATGGACAGAATGCCAGCTCAAGTGGGTCCTTGACCCCTAAGTAGCCTAACTGGGAGACATCCCCCACTAGGGGCAGACCGACACCACACACCTCACACTGCAGGGTACACCCCCGAGACGAAGGTTCCAAAGCAAGAATCAGACAGGTACACTCGCTGTTCAGCAATATTCTATCTTCGGCAGCCTCTGCTGCTTATACCCAGGCAAACAGCATCTGGAGCGGACCTCAAGCAATCTCCAACAGACCTACAGCTGAGGGTCCTGACTGTTGGAAGGAAAACTAACAAACAGGAAGGACATCCACACCAAAACTCGATCAGTACATCACCATCATCAAAGATCAGAGGCAGATAAAAACACAAAGATGGGGAAAAAGCAGGGCAGAAAAGCTGGAAGTTCCAAAAATAAGAGCGCATCTCCTCCTCCAAAGGAAGGCAGCTCATCGCCAGCAATGGATCAAAAGCTGGACGGAGAATGACTTTGACAAGTTGAGAGAAGGCAGCTTCAGTCCATCAAATTTCTCAGAGCTAAAGGAGGAATTATGTACCCAGCACAAAGAAACTAAAAATCTTGAAAAAAGAATGGAAGAATGGATAGCTAGAATAATCAATGCAGAGAAGGCCATAAACAAACTGACAGAGATAAAAACCAAGACACGAGAAAAACGTGACAAATGCACAAGCTTCAGTAACCGACTCGATTAACTGGAAGAAAGAGTATCAGCGATTGAGGGTCAAATGAATGAAATGAAGTGAGAAGAGAAGTCTAAAGAAAAAAGAGGAAAAAGATATGAACAAAGCCTTCAAGAAGGCTTATGTGCCTTCATTGAGGCAATAATTAATAGCCTGCTAACCAAAAAGAGTCCAGGACCAGATGGATTCACAGCCGAATTCTACCACAGGAGAATTTGGTAGAACTCCTCCTACATGGAGGAGCTGGTACCATTCCTTCTGAAACTATTCCAATCAATAGAAAAAGAGGGAATCCTCTCTAACTCATTTTATGAGGCCAACATCATCGTGATACCAAAGCCTGGCAGAGACACAACAAAAAAAGAGAATTTTAGACCAATATCCCTGATGAACATCGATAAAAAAATCCTCAATAAAATACTGGCAAACTCAATCCAGCAGCACATTGAAAAGCTTATCCACCATGTTGAAGTGGGCTTCATCCCTGGGATGCGAGACTGGTTCAACATATGCAAATCAATAAACATAATCCAGCATATAAACAGAACCAAAGACAAAAATCACATGATTATCTTAATAGATGCAGAAAAGGCCTTTGACAAAAT
>NW_012101995.1:4979-8863 GCF_000951045.1 Mandrillus leucophaeus | reverse complement strand
AAAAAAAAAAAAAAAAAAGAGCCCTTAACTGCCGGGGAAAGGGCAGAAAGCCCTGCTGCCTTAAGGCACAGGTGAAAACCCTAAAGTAATTGAAGTCTTGCTATGGATATCTTGACAAATACTACCATCTGGTATCAATAGTCAATCCTCATTATCCAAAAATGTTACATTTTCTAATTTGTCTACTTGCCAAATTTTATGTGTAGCCCCTAGATATATATTCATAGCACTTTCACAATCATTCGGGAATATGTGCAGAGAGGTACAAAATTTGAGTCCCTCAAAGAACATGTTTCTAAGGTAGAAAAAGGTGGTGCTCTGTCTTCACGTTCCAGCTCTCACACAGTAAACAAGCGTCCTTTTTGTAGTCTATATAGTGCCAACTTTTTCACATTTTTGTGTTGTTGGTTGGTGATTTCACAATCTTAAATGGCTCCCAAGTGTAATGCTTAAGTGTTTTCTCATTTTCCTAAGCATAAGAAGGCTTTGACATGCCTTACAGAGAAAAATGTGTGTGTTAGATAAGCTTTGTTATAGTTACATGGCTGTTGACAATGAATTCAATGTTAATAAATCAACAGTGCAGTACATGCAGGAAAAGGGGGAGGGAATTCACCCATCTGCAGGTGAGGTTGCTTGGGAAAGTAACATCTATAACGCTATGCTGAACATATGGGAAAATAGCTACATTTGTGGATTTATGAAATGACAACCATTTTTTTTAAGTATAGTGAACAGCAATGTTGTGAGGCTGAAAACCAAAGAAATTTATGATCATGTTAACCAAGGTCAGGAATATACTAAACACTTCTTAGATAGTGTTTATTATATGGAAATACTGCATATAATGAATTAATTATAAATATATACATATATAAAATAAGATGTCTTTAAACAGAAACACACATAAAACAAGCTTATGTATTCATCAGTTAACAAAAATGTTGTGAAAAAGCTCACAAGAACCTAACACCTGTATTTCTCTGGGAACAATGGCTAAGTGCTCACGAATCCAGTGTTTGCAGCAACTGCAGAGAATATAACTGTCGTGAATAATAAGAATGTGCACTACGATATTACTTGCGTTGATCTCACTTCAATCTTGAGGAGCAACACTCTTGTTCCCTTTTTTGATCATTTTCTCTTCAGTGACACACTTGTACTACATCTCAGGCATCACCACCATCAGTGCCTCACAAATTTTAGTGGACTTGTGAGTATCCTGCTGATTTTCCAAAATACAAATTATAATTCAGTAAATCTAAGGTGAGGCCCACATTCTACCTTTCTAACAAGCTCCAATGTGAGAACTCTGCTGCTTGTCCCTGAACCACTGAATGGTAAAGATATACATCCTGCCTTGCATACCTGCAACACTAATTTAACTCAAATAACTCTGTATAGTTGAATGATAGGAGTAGTAAGAGACAAAATTGTGTTTCTGCTCTGGAGCTCAGAGAACAAACTATAGAACTAGGAATGTGTAAAATTTCCTCCAAGCAAGAAGGCTTTTAACCAGAGGAGTATCAAATGTCTCAACTACTTCAAAAGCACCAGGAAGGAAAAGAATAAGAAAAAGACTACAAATTTGGCATAAATTCAACAAAGAGTTTTATTGAGAACATATTTCATGAAGGCAAGATCCTTCACCAGGTATGCATATATTAAAAACACACATGCTTTGCATTGAAGGAGAAGAAAAATTAGAAGGAAAAGGGGGACCTAAATAGCTGCAACGAAGGAGAGGAAGTGAGGAGTACAGTCAGCAAAGTACGGCTGAAATGTGGTGGGAGTTCAGACCAGGAAGAGTCCGTTTCCCACCTGTGAGTCAGGGAAGGCCCTCGGGAATAAGGGACATCTATAACAAGCCTGATGATCCATTAATAGTTGAACATGTGAATATTGCTAGGATCCCATTCCATTTGGAGATAAAATTTGAATTTTAAAGTCCCAGAACCCAGGTCAGAACAACAAATCCTGCAAAACTAAATTGAGCTTATATTGACAAATGATCATTAATCAGAAACAAGCAAAACTGACAAAAGTTTTCCAAGGAGAGTTGAGAGGACGTCATCACCATGATGTGTTCAGGTGTATCCTGAGCTGTTGAACTGCTGGTCTCTCACCCCAAAAGGAGAAGGGTGACAAGGAGGATCATGGTGTATCTTAACGGAAACTGGATGAAAACAGAGATAGAAGTCACTCTGAATAAGGTGGAGCTAAGAATTGAGGAGTAAGAGGGAAGGGGACTGGGGAGAGAAGAACTGAGGAGAGAGAAACAAAAACCATGGGAAGACAAGTGGGGTAGGGACTAAGAGTAGGAAAGACACATGCCAACAACTCACCAGCATTTCCTGAACCAAAGCACAAGACCTGTCAGAAGAAGCAAAGGCACTATCACCGCCAAGATGATCAAGCCCATGGAACTGTGATGTTCTGTGAATTTGGGGAGACACCAAGGATGTTATAATCCACCCCATTTTACCTCATCCACTCCCTGTTTCACTGAATTCCCTTGGCTTCTTTTTTTCATTTGAACATCCAACTTACCAATCTTCTTTGTTTGTTTTTCTCTCATCCCTGCTCAGAGATGGATTCTTCATCTTATCCTCAGCATCCTCCTGCATCTACAGTGCCCTCATTTTCAACACTTCCATTTCTTAGCTTACCTATTTTTATTCATGTTGTGGCTATAATCCCTAAAATCCTAAAATTTTCAGCTTGCCCTCCCTCTATGCCTGAAGACCACCTCTTGGCATTTCCAGCCTGGGCCCCAGCTCTTTCTCACCCCAGTAGAGGATGATGTCCTGGCCCTCTAGACTGCTGTGCTTCACCCGACAGGACAGGCCAGCTGCCTCCCCAGCGGCCACCTCCAGGGTTGCTCGGAGATACCATGTCTCGTCAGCATTGGGCAGGATGTCCCCTCGCTGAGTGCCCTGCTGCTCCTGCTCACCCCGCATCCACTTCACCCACACGGGCTTTGGGTAGAATCCTGAGACATGGCACACAAGCTGTAGATGGCCAGGTCCAGGACTGAGGCCACGGGACAGCCAGGCCTTGGGCTTCACTGCAAAGGACAGAAAACATATTCAAATACAGACTTGGAGTTTCATATCTCCCCAGTAGTTTAGAAGTTTAGATAGACACATCGTTCCCATTTCTCTTTTCTTTTCTTTTCTTTTTTTTTTTTTGAGACAGGGTCTCACTCTGTCACTATGCTGCAGTGCAGTGGCATAATTATAATCATAGCACACTGTAACCTCAAACTCTTGGGCTCAAGCTATCCTCCTGCCTCAGCCTCTTAAGTAACTGGGACTACAGGTGTGTGCTACCATGACTGGCTAACTTATTTTTATTTTTTAGAGATAGGGGTCTCACTATGTTGCTCAGGCTGGTCTGGGACTCCTGCCCTTAAGCAGTCCTACAGCCTCAGATTCCCAAAGCACTGGGATTCCAGATGTGGGCCACTGCACCCAGCCTTTCCCACTTCTGGGTGGCTCTTCCTTATTCCAAATTGGAAGGGGGTGGTGGAAAGGTGTGATTTTCAAATCAAAAGTTCTTGGAGGGAGGGTGCAGGACTGACCTTGCCTCTGGAGATGTGCCTTTCCTGCATCAAGAAGACCCAAGAGGAATCGTGGACAGGTGTCACTGAGGAGACTGTGTGTTATGTCATTTTGATGCTGATTCTGATTGAGCACTTTGCAGAAACGCTTGGCCATATTCCCAGCCACTGGAGATGGCAACCATGAATTGTTCTGGAAGCTCACAAAATCTGATCCTTGATAAGCCAACCTATGGAAGCTTCCTGAGAACTTTCCAGAGTGCAGTTCACAGCCTCCTGTCCACTGTATCTCAAAAGGATCTGGGGTTATGAAATATGGGAA
>NW_012101995.1:4276-4929 GCF_000951045.1 Mandrillus leucophaeus | reverse complement strand
ATAATTATAATTATAGCACACTGTAACCTCAAACTCTTGGGCTCAAGCTATCCTCCTGCCTCAGCCTCTTAAGTAACTGGGACTACAGGTGTGTGTTACCATGACTGGATAACTTATTTTTATTTTTTCGAGACAGGAGTCTCACTATGTTGCTCAGACTGGTCTGGGACTCCTGGGCCCTTAAGCGGCCCTCCAGCCTCAGCTTCCCAAAGCACTGGGATTACAGATGTGAGCCACTGCACCCAGCCTTTCCCACTTCTGGGTGGCTCTTCCTTAATCCAGATTGGAAGGGGGTGGTGGGAGGGTATGATTTTCAAATCAAAAGTTCTTGGAGGGAGGGTGCAGGACTCACTTTGCCGCTGGAGATGTGCCTTTCCTGTATCAAGAAGACCCAAGATGAGACGTGGGCAGGTGTCACTGAGGAGACTGTGTATTATGTCATTTTCATGCTGATTCTGATTGAGGATTTTGCAGAGACGCTTGGCCACATTCCCAGCCACTGGAGATGGCAACCATGAATTGTTCTGGAAGCTCATGAAATCTGATCCTTGATAAGCAAACCTATGGAAGCTTCCTGAGAACTTTCCAGAGTGCAGTTCACAGCCTCCTGTCCACTGTATCTCAAAAGGATCTGGGGTTATGAAATATGGGAA
>NW_012101995.1:0-1775 GCF_000951045.1 Mandrillus leucophaeus | reverse complement strand
GCCTGTTTAGTCTCTCATTTCCCTCTGGTTCTGACTCTCCTCTCTAGTTTCCAACTTCTCTCCTTGTCACCAACTTCCAACTTATTCACCTTCCCCTAATTCAACTGCTATGGAACAAGTCTGACGTGGCATTGAAAAGCCACTTAACCACTAAGGACCTTTTATTTCCTCAATCATACAATAAGAGCATAAAACTAAATGGCTCCCAGAGTGCCGCCCAATGTTCGTATGTCCCTGCTGTTTTTGATCACTCTGTCCTTTTTCAATATTTCCCCATGTATTTTCTTCCCCTGTCTCTTCACCCCCTTACTACATTCTCATTTCTGATTTAACATTGATTGATTTGCTTTGTCAGAGTCTCCTATGACTGCCCTGTGTGACAGTATAAACTAACACCTTTTCTCCATTATTCTTAGAGAAGAGCAAGTAACCATCACAAAAAAAAAAAAAAACAAAAAACAAAAAAACAAGAACACTAAAATATATAAAGAAAATTTCCTCTGTTTGATTTTCATTGATATACATTCACTCACCCAACAGACTCTCTTTGCACCTGCCTGGAGTCAAGTATCTTGGTACTTAAGAATATGCAGTGGTTGACAACACAATCACTTTATTGAAGGAGTTTTTACTCTACTGAGGGAGAAAAACACAAGAACTATAAATCTTGGTGTACTGAGTTTCATTATACTGTATATACTCTCTGGATAAAAACAAGGCCTGCTTGAAATAATATTTTCTAAAATGGGGACTCCTAACTAAAGTTTGCCAGCCCAGAATTTTGACTTCAATGGTTGACTTGGATATTAGTTCCATGCCGTTATCACACTGTATCCCCACTTAACAGAGTACCTCGCAAGTGGTAGGTACTTAGTGAATATTTGTCAAATGAATGAATGAATTCAGCCAATACATCCATTTTTTAATTATGGAGGAGATATTCAACATGAAACTTTTTAAAGATATCATAAAAATTACTTGTAACCCTACATAGTGAGATGAGAATCTCATACACTTTTATTAAGGATAAAAGTACAAGTTACTGCCATGAGGTTTACATAAAGGATCCTGCTATAAATTTCCTATTACTTATAAGAAACTAGTCAGAACTTGTGAGCAGTGAAGTTAATGTAATATTCCAAAGTCTGTATCCCAGGATCCCTTTTTATTAGTCCTACTTGGATGTTTCAGGGTTGTTTTGTCATAAAGGAGTCCTTGCTGGACAGATTTACATTCCTTTTTTATGCTGCTTGTTACTGTTCAAGGGCTTCTAAATATATGTTTGTGCTTTGTAGGTATCATCCATATAAATGTGTTTGGGCTATTTACTTTATTGTTTGGTTTTCAAAATAATTATCTGAAGCCAATTTAGGGGAAAATTTTTTTTTTCTTGAGACAGGGTTTCACTCTGTTATTCAGGCTGGAGTGCAGTGGGATGATCATAGCTCACTGTAACCTCAAACTCCTCAAGCAATCCTCTTGTGTCAGCCTCTGAAAGTGCTGGGATTATTGGTATGAGCCACCAGGCATGGCCTGCAAATAATTTTTGTTTGTTTGTTTGTTTTTTGTTTTGTCTTGTTTTGTTTTGAGACACAGTCTCACTCTGTCACCCAGGCTGGAGTGCAGTGGCGTGATCTCAGCTCACTGCAATGTCTGCCTCCCAGGTTCAAGCAATTATCCTGCTTCAGCCTCCCAAGAAGCTGGGATTACAGGTGTGTGCCACCATGCCTGGCTTACTTTGATATTATTAATATAGATGGGGGTCTCACCATCTT
>NW_012101994.1:91675-97161 GCF_000951045.1 Mandrillus leucophaeus | reverse complement strand
GCTGGTCGGGCTGCAGCAGCTGACCAGCACCGATCGTCCGACACTACCCAGTGAGATGAACCCAGTACCGCAGTTGAAAATGCCGAAATCACCGGTCTTCTGTGTCGCTCGCGCTGGGAGTTGGAGACTGGAGCTGTTCCTATTCGGCCATCTTGCTTCGTCCCCCTATAAATATAATTTAAACTTTGGCCACCTGTCTTATTCTTCTGATATGTAAGACTTAATATAAAAATGGAATTCAAAAGCTAAGAGAGTGTATTAGCACTGGACCTGCTTTTCAAGAAATGCTAAAGCTGAAAAAACAGGATGCTGATTAGTAACATGAAAACATATGAAACTATAAAAGTCACTGGCAAAAGTAAGTACATAGTGAAACTCTGAATGTCTCATACTGTAATGGTGGTATGTAAATCACCTATATCACTAATATGAATGTTAAAAGACAAAATTAATTTAAACAATAAACAGCTACAATAGTTTGTTAAGGGATATACAATATAAAAAGATGTAAATGTGACATCAGAAACATAAAATATCAGGAAGAGTTGAGTAGAAGTATGGAACTACTTTATGCAATTGAAGTTGTTATCAGCCTAAAATAGCCTTTTATAAATATAGAATGTTTTATGTAAGACTTGAGGTAACCACAAAGCAAGTAGTAGTTACACAGAATAAAACAGTAAAGAACCAAAGCATACCATTAGAGAAAATTATCTATCACAAAAGAAGACAGCAAGAGAAGGGAAGAAAGAATGTAAAAAACAACAAGAAAACAACAAAATGGCTGTAGTAAGTCCTTACTTATCAACAATTACCTTGAAAGCAAAATGATTAAATTCTTCAATCACAAGACTTAGATTTGCTGAATGAATTAAAAATACAAGACCCAACTATTTGCTGCCTGTGAGGGCATCACTTTACCTCTAAAGACACACACAGGTTGAAAGCAAAGGAATGGAAAAAGATATTTTGGGCAAATATAAGGCAAAAGAGTTCAGAAGTAGCTATAAGTATAGCTGCTAAAATAGCATTTAAATCAAAAACTGTAAAGGCAGGAACAGAAAACCAAACACTGCATGTTCTCACTCATAAGTGGGAATTGAACAATGAGAACACATGGGCACAGAGAGGCAAACATCACACACCAAGGCCTGTTGGGAGTTGGGGGTTGAGAGGAGGGAACTTAAAGGATGGGTCAATAGTTGCAGCAAACCACCATGGCACACGAATATCTATGTGACAAACCTGTACATTCTGCACATATATCCTGTTTTCTTCTTTTAGAAGAAATGAGGAGGGCTGGGCATGGTGGCTCATGCCTGTAATCCCAGCACTTTGGGAGGCCAAGGTGGGCGGATCACGAGGTCAGGAGATCTAGACCATCCTAGCTAACATGGTGAAACCCCGTCTCTACTAAAAAATACAAAAAATTAGCCGGGCATGGTGGCAGGCGCCTATAGTCCCAGCTACTCGAGAGGCTGAGGCAGGAGAATGGCGTGAACCCAGGAGGCGAAGCTTGCAAGTGAGTCGAGATCGTGCCACTGCACTCCAGCCTTCCAGCCTGGGTGACAGAGTGAGACTCCATCTCAAAAAAAAAAAAAAAAAAAAAAAGAGGAAAAACAAAAATTTAAAATAGTTTAAAGGTAATTATATATTGATACAGAGGCCAATTAATCAAGCACATTAACCACTGTAAATATATATGTCTGTAATATCACAGCACCTAAAAATATAAAGAAATATTAATAGGGCTGAAGGGAGAGATAGACTGCAATAAAATAATAGTAGGGGATGTCAACACCGCATTTTCAACAAAGAACAGATCACCCATATAGATAATCAATAAGGAAACATTGGGCTTGAATTATACTTCAGACAAAATCAATTATGTTTTAGGCTGAAAAACAAGTCTTAACAAATTTAAATTTTAAATAAAAATTTAAAGACTGAAATCATATCAAATATATTTTTCTATCACAATGATATAAAACTAGGAACCAGTAATAAGAGGAAGTTTGAAAAATTTACAAATATGTGAAAATTACACTCCTGCAAAACCAATGGATCAAAAAATAAATAAAAGGGGAAACTAAATAATATCTTGATACTAATGGAGATGGAAGCACAACAAAGCAAATCTTATGAGATGCTATGAAAGCAGTTCTACAAGAGAAGTTCATAGCAAGAAACACCTACATCAAAAAATAATAAAGATCTCAAATAAATAATCTAATTTTATGTTTCAAGGAACTAGAAAAAGAAGAAAAAGCTGAACCCATGTAATTACAAGGTAGGTAATGATAAAGATCAGATCAGAAATAAATGAAATAGAAACTATAAAAAACAAGTAAGATTCAAATGAAATAAAATTCGAAATGAAAAAAGAGGCATTACCACTGAATCCAAGAAATCCAAAGGGTCATAAGCGATGACTACTATAAACAATTATATGCCCACAAATTGGATAACTTACAAGAAATGGATAAATTCCTTGGCACTTACATCTTACAGAAAGAAAGTCAGTAAGGAAACATTGGACCTGAACTACACTTACAACTTACAAATACTAAATCATAAAGAAATAGAATATCTAAACAGACCACAGATAAGTAAAACAAATCAGTAATAAAAAATCTGTCATCAAAAAAAAAAAAAATCCAAGATGTGGAGGCTTGACTGCTGAATTATACCGAACATTTAAAGGGGAATTAATACCAATTATTTTCAAATTCTTCCAAAAAGTGAAAGAGACAGGAATACATCCAAACTCATTTTACTAAGCCAGCATTACACTGACATCAACGCCAGACAAGGACACCAAAACAGAAAACTGTAGGCCAATATCCTGCTAAACAGATGCAAAAATCATCAACAAATTCTAGTGAACCGAATCAACAACTCAGTAAAAAGATGATTCACTATGATCACTTGGGGTTTATCACTAGAAAACAAGGATGTTTCAATGTACACAAATCAATAAATGCAACACACCTCATTAACAGAATGAATGACAAAAATATATGATCATTTCAATAAATGTGGAAAAAGTATTTGACAAAATTCAACCTCCTTTCATGATGAAAACTTTCATCAAGTTAGAAATTAAAGAAGTGTACCTCAACACAAAGGCCATATATCAGAAGCCCACAGCTAAAATCATACTCAGTGGTGAAAAGTTGAAAGCTGTTCCTCTGAGATCAGACAAGACATGGGTATCCTCTTTCACCACTTCTATTCAACATAGCACTGAAAGTCCTAGTCAGAGCAATTAGGCAAGGACTAGAAATAAAAGGCCTCTCGACTGGAAAAGAAGAAGTAAAATTATTTTTGTTCATCAATGAAATGATCTACTATGCAGAAAACCCTAAAAAATCCACAAAACTTGTTAAAACTATTAAATGAGCAAGGCAACAAGATACAAAGTCAGAATGCAAAAATCATTTGCCTTTTTTACATTAACAATAATCTGAAAAGAAATTTAGAAAAACAACTCAATTCACAATAGCACATAAAATAACAAAATACATAAGAAAATACAAAATAAATAATAAAATTATATTTTATTATTTTTAATTCCATTGTAAATTAAATTGTTTTTCTAATTTCCTTTCAGATTGTTTGTTATTAATGTATCAAAAAAGTAAGAGACTTATATAATTAAAACTGTAAAATATTGCAGAAAGAAATTAAAGAAGACATAAATAAATGGAAATACATGCTATGTTCAAGGGGTGGACAACAGTATTGTTAGGATTTCAGTGCAACCCAAAGTAATCTACAGATTTAGTAAAATCCCAATCAAAATCCCAATAATTAATTTTGCAGAAATAGAAAAATCCATTCTACAATTCATATAAAACCTCAAGGGACCCTACATAGCCAAAGCAATCTTGACAACAAAGAAAAAAGCTGCAGGACTCACATTTCTGATTTCAAAACTTATGACAAAGTGACAGTCAACCAAAACAGTGTGTCACTAGCACAAAGTCAGATCTGCAGACCAATGAAGTAGAATAGAGAGCCTAGAGATGAACCCTCACATATGTGGTAAAGTGACTTTGACAAGAGTGTCAATATCATTCAATGCTGAAAGGACATTCTTTGCAATAAATAGTGCTGAGAAAACTGGTATCTACATGTACAGGAATGAAGTTGGACTCTTACATAACAGCATGTCCAAATGTTAACTCAAAATGGATCATAGACCTAAAAATAAAACCTAAAATTATGAAACTCTTGGAAGAAAACAGGAAAAATTTTATGACATTGGATTTGGTAACGATTTCTTGGAAATGACACTAAAGGCACAGGAACAGGAAACAAAAGAAAAAAACAGATAAATTAGACTTTATGAAATTTGTTTTTAAATTGTTCATCAAAGGGTTCTATAAACAAAGTAAAAAGGCAACCCACAGACTAGAAGAAAATATTTGTAAATTATCTGATATTATATAGAGCTCCTAAACCTCAACAACAACAACAAACAGCTTAATTCAGAAATGGGCAAAGGATTAGCATAGACATTTCTCCAAAGAAGATATACAAATGGATAATAAACACATAAAAAATACTGGACATAAGTAATCATTAGGGAACTGCAAATTAAAACTACAATAAAATACCACCTTACACCAATTAAGATGGCTGCTATAAAAGTAAACAGAAAATAATAAGTATCAGTGAGAATGTGGAGAAATTGGACCCTTCTGCACTTTTGGTGAAAATGTAAAATGCTACAGCTGCTATGGAAAACAGTATGGTAGTTCCTCAAAAAATTAAAACTAGAAATAGCATTTTATTCAGCAATCGCACTACTGCGTGAGATCCCCAAGAGAACTGAAATCAGTATGTTGAAGAAATGTCTGCAGTCACGCATTCGTTGCAGCATTATTCACAATAACCAAGGTATAAGAACAATCTAATTGCCCATCAATGGATGAATGAATAATGGATAAGCAAAATGTAGTATGTATGTGTGTGTGTGTATATATATGTGTATATATACATTATATATGTGTATATATGTATGTGTGTATATACCTGTATATATAATAGAATGTTACTCAGACTTAAAAAGGAAGAGTATTCTGACATCTGCTACCATATAGAGGAAACTTGAGGACATTATGCTAAATAAAATACGCCTGTCACAAAAAGGCAAATATCATATGATTCCATTTATATAAAGTACCTAGAGAGGTCAAAATCATTAGAAAGAATGGTGGTTGCCAGAGACTAGTGGAAGGGGAAATGGGGAGTTACTGTTTAATGGGTGTAGAGTTTCAGTCTGACAGGATGAAAAGAGTTCTGGAGATGGATAGTGGTGATGGCTGCAAAACATGATGAATGTATTTAATGGCACTGAACTGTATATACCTGAACATGATTAAGATGGCAAGCTTTGTTATGTATATTTTACTACATTACAAAAATTGGAAAGAGAATGAATCAGCCACGTCAATAACTAAACCAAACATAATACAAAT
>NW_012101994.1:91179-91625 GCF_000951045.1 Mandrillus leucophaeus | reverse complement strand
AGCAGGCTCTGAAAATGAGGCAATAATTAATAGCCTACCAACCAAAAAAGTCCAGGACAAGATGGATTCACAGCTGTATTCTACCAGAGGTACAAGGAGGAGCTGGTAACTTTCCTTCTGGAACTATTCCAATCAATAGAAAAAAGGGAATCCTCCCTAAGCCATTTTATGAGGCCAACATCATCCTGATGCCAAAGCCTGTCAGAGACACAACAAAAAGAGATAATTTTAGACCAATATCCTTGATGAACATCGATGCAAAAATCCTCAATATAATACTGGCAAACCAGATTCAACAACACATCAAAAAGCTTATCCACCATGATCAATTTGGCTTCATCCCTGGGATGCAAGGCTGGTTCAACATACACAAATCAATAAACGTAATCCAGCATAAAAACAGAACCAAAGACAAAAACCACATGATTATCTCAATAGATGCAGAA
>NW_012101994.1:85048-91129 GCF_000951045.1 Mandrillus leucophaeus | reverse complement strand
GTTTCAGTCTGACAGGATGAAAAGAGTTCTGGAGATGGATAGTGGTGATGGCTGCAAAACATGATGAATGTATTTAATGGCACTGAACTGTATATACCTGAACATGATTAAGATGGCAAGCTTTGTTATGTATATTTTACTACATTACAAAAATTGGAAAGAGAATGAATCAGCCACGTCAATAACTAAACCAAACATAATACAAATATTTATGAGCAAAGTGATACATTATAGGGCACCTATGGACTTTCTTTTTAAAGAACTGCATAGGAGGTCTTGATGCAGATAAACAGTCTGGAGGCCATGTATGGTCTCCAATTTAGGAAGCCTGATCGAAATTTTTTTTTTTTTTTTTTTTTTGAGAGACACGGTCTCACTCTGTCACTGAAGTTGCAGTGCAGTAGAGCTATCTCAGCTCACTGCAACTTCTGCCTCCCAGGCTCAAGTGACCCTCCCATCTCAGCCTCCTGAGTAGCAGGGACTACAGGCTTGCACTACCACGCACAGCTAATCTTTATATTTTTAGTGGAGACGGGTTTCCCCATATTGCCAAGGCAGGTCTCAAACTCCTGGGGCCCCAGAGTTCTGGGATTACAGGTGGGAGCCATTGCGCCTGACCTCCTGATCTAAGTCTAACCAATGTTTCACACCAATTCTCATTTTTCTACATGTTTAGATCTAACAGGGAAGAGTTTACACTGAAACTCATATATGTATTTTTGTAATAGCTGCATTAATTTATATTTTGTCAAAATAATTGTGTGTGTATTCTGTTTTTTAAACACAGCTAAATTTTTTATTTAAATGAAAGTTTCTTTTTCCAAGGAGTCTCAGGTATCTTTATACATCTGTATGTAATATTGTTAACGCTGAAAGCTAAACAAAACAACAAAAATAATACATTAATTTTTTAAATACTTATAAAAGAAACTTCTGGAAATACATACATCAGATTTTAGGTTTTAATAGCATTTACTTCAGAAGTGGATTAAGGTGAAATGTGAGTTTATGGGAATGGTATGACTATTTTCTACCTCATATCATTTCACACAAAAGAGTTTAAGTACAGAAAAATTGTGTTTTGTGGGGTTTTTTAGTAAAAAGGAAGAAAGGTCAAAATATACAATTACTTGCCACTATCACATAAAATTTAAAACCAATACTACCTTGAAAAAATGTTTGCAAATACAACAGAGAATGGGTTGATAATTTTCATTTTGAAAGTGCTTATCATTCAATAAGTAAACACTAACACCTCCAATGAAGATGGACAAGGAGGTGGATGACTAATAAATATACAAAAAAAAGTTGACCAAGAACACTTGAAAAAAATGTCATAATTATTACTAGTAAAGTTACTTTTAATTCAATTTAAAATACAAGTGAGACAGTATTTGCACTAGTGCAGCTTAGAAAAGAGGGTATATAATAGTATTCATAGAGGGATGATTCAGTCACTTTGCATGGAAACGAACATCACCAAAAATTTTTGAAATGATTTTTTCTAACATTTATCAACATAATCAAAATTGTGCATGCCTTTTGAGCCCATAAACTTCAACACCATTTCTATCTATCTGTAGAGAAGAAAAATCAGAAATGCATACACAGTGGATTAAGATATTCATTGAGGAATTGTTTTTGATAGAAAAATTTGGAAACAAATATTCAAGAGTAATAAAACACATGATTAAATTTGGTGGAAAGAAGCTATTGAATGGAAAGAAGGTCTAGCTATTAAACTTTTAAATTCAAAGCATATACAATGTCATGATGAAATGTGCACAAAATAATACTAGTTGGAGATAGAAACAATGTATACAACTCCATATCATCTGCAATTTACTTTTATGAAATCTCAGAATATTACACATAATAATTATAAAATGACTGAATTAAGTACAGAAAACTTCTTAGAGTGCTTATTTCTCTGTTTTAGAATTACAAGTGATTTTCATCTCCTTATTATATTTTCTATAGTTTCCAAATTTTCTATATTAAAGATATACTTCTCTTATTGTAAAAGGAAAAAAAGTTTTAAAAAATGATGTTTTTCATGACCAGACTTGGTGACCGTATTTCCCACTTGGGAAAAAACATTAGTGTCTTTTTGGTTTTGTTTCTTTTTCTACTCAAAAGCTGCTAAATATGCATCTATTACCAGCAGGCCCAAAGTTCACTGTCTTCTAAACAGAACCCATGGAGACACCTAATTGTGGAGACTGAATCAGCCTGGGACATCTTATTAGAAATTCCCCAGGGAAACTAAAAAATTTCTGTAAGAAGACGTCATTCTAGATTTTAAACAACTCCTAAAGATTATCAGCCATGCATAGAGATTTGATTGTGCCTGGCACTGAGGTGAGATTGGTCAATTTTCATAAATCCCTATTTTAGGAAAGTGTAAAGACATTGTTGGCAAAGAATGCAACAGCCTGATATATTGAAAGAGTTTTAAAACAGTAATATAGCAGTAAGGGGCAATGTATTTTACTTTCCCTTTTACTTCCTAAGAGGTAATGGCTCTTTTTCTTTCTGTGTGGCTTCCACTGGACTTAGTCTTATTTTCTTTTCATCCCATTCATTTCAATGTGGTGTACACATAAAAGAGGTAGACACTAGAAATTTTAGTTTGTCTTGTCTAAGAACATAAAATGATGGTTTCTTGATACAGTGACATTTCTGGAGAGGTACTGTGAGAACTTCCTTATAAGAAGGGATTGTTTATATGAGATCCAATCAGGTAGTATTCAGAGATCATGAGCCTCTGAAACATGCGGTTGCTTTATATTTTCCTCCATCATTGGAAATTTCCATGAACTCTAGCCAGTGGACATGACAACTGCAGTGATTTATAGAATGTTTTCGGTCACAGAACTCTAAGCCTTGTGGATTCACAGCCATGTAATCCATGCCACCACACTGCAAATATATATCTATTTCTGCTAGATAGTGATGAATATTTGGCATTGGCTTTGCTCCATGGGATCTACTACAGAACTTAAGGATTGAGGTTTTATTCTGAGTTAAAAAAAAGAAAATTAATCGTTAGGACCCTTCAACTTTCTTCAAATACCCCTAAAGCTATAAGTTCCTTCAAATACTATTCAATTCTTTCTAGTGCCCCATCAAGAAACAACAATCGCAATCCAAAGATGTGGTGCTATTTTTTAATTGACTTCCTTTCAGTTATTAAAAAAAAATACTAAATTAAAGCAGTACAAACAGTCAGTAATACCAGAACTTCAAGGGCTTTTTGAGTGTAAATTTAGTATTAAGAATGGATAGGGAACTTGTGAAAAGATAGAGAAGCCAAATTTTATACCTAATTGAATTTAGATCTTTAGTAAAATCATTACTAAAGTTATATAAAACTTGTTAATGATTTAGAAGTGTAAATATCTTCCTGTTTCTTGTCAAGAACTTCCTTTCAAATTCCATGGTATAGAAAAACATGATTTTGACATCAGATAGTCTGAGTATCAGACATACCAAATTCTTAACTCATATATTCACTCATTCACATATATTTTAATATCTACTATGTATTATCTTGAGTAAGTTATGTGGGACATTATTGACATCTTATATATAGGATATAAGCATTTTTTGTTATCAAGGTAGGGAAAAAGTGCTAATATTTGAGATATTGTTAAAAATGGAAAGTTAAGCTGTTGATAAGAACTTGTCAGATTAGGGTGAATCTGTAATTATACCTATGTGTTTTCAGTGACAAGACTCAGGTACAATTAGCATGGGAAGATTCTGAGAGCACAGAATAGAAATGGACTTATTGAAGGAGGAAGACAGTTACAGCCTAGCTCACATTTTGTTATTAGAATGTAGTAGAGTATAAGAGTTGTGCTGGGGAGAAGTGTGGTAAGTGAGGATAGTTTATCAAAGTTTTCAATGGCACATTGAGTAGTGGTAAGACTGTACTGCTTAGTGACTTTGGACACTGTAGTTCAAAGTCTATCTTACTATAGTTGGAAGAAAGAATTTCTGGTTATCAATGTAAGGTGAATGTACATGGTACTTGATGTTCACTTTGTCCAAACCAGTACCTCTAATCTCGTATCTAACTCTACCTCTACCTCTCCTAGGCAGAAAACAATGACTGGTAAAGAGTATAAAATGCTCTCCTCCTGTCAGCCATCATGTCTGGGGTCAACAGCTGCAGTCTGATCCCAGGATTCTTTATCTTGAATGGCATTCCTGGGCTGGAAGTCACACACATCTGGATCTCCCTGCCATTCTGCTTTATGCACATCATTGCTGTCGTGGGGAACTGTGGGCTCATCTGCCTCATCAGCCATGAGGAGGTCCTGCACTGGCCCATGTACTACTTCCTGGCCCTGCTCTCCTTCACTGATGCCACCTGGTGCACCACCACGGTACCTAATATTCTGTGCATATTCTGGTTGAGCCTCAAGGAAATTGACTTTAATGCTTACCTGTCCCAGATGTTTTTTGTCCATATTCTGACAGGGATGGAATCTGGGGTAACCATGCTCATGGACCTGGACCACTATGTGGTCATCTGCTATCCCTTACGCTATGCCACTATCCTTACCAACCCTGTCATCACTAAGACTGGTCTTGCTACCTTCTTGAGGAGTGTGATGCTCATCATCCCATTCACTTTCCTCACCAAGTGCCTGCCCTATTGCTGGGGGAACTTCATCCCCCACACCTACTGTGACCACACGTCTGTGGCCAAGGTATCCTGCAGCAATTTCAAGGTCAACGCTGTCTATGGCCTTTTTGCAGCCCTTCTGATTGGGGGCTTTGACATGGTTTGCATTGCTGTGTCTTAAACCATGATCTTGCAGGCCATGGTGAGTTTGTCATCAGCAGACGCTCGTCATAAGGCCTTCAGTACCTGTACCTCCCATATATGTGCTATTATTATCACATATGTTCCAGCTTTATTCACCATTTTTACTCACCATTTTGGGGGAAAAACATTCCCCACCACGTCCACATAATTATTGCCAATCTCTATCTGATGTTTGCAACCATTCTGAATCCTGTTGTTTATGGAGTGAAGACCAAGCAGATCCGGGAAGGGGTTATCAAGGTAATTTTCAGGAGAAATTTTCAGAGAAAAGTATCCTCAGTATATAATAGATTCATTCATATTCAAAAATAAGGAAAACTAAATAAAATTTTATAAAATAACTTGAATATAAAACTAAAACAAATTGTTTTAAAACAAAAGCAATATTCATTGACTATCGGCTATAATATCAACAGAGTTCTTTTCTCTGCAGAAGTCATTAATGATAGAAATTAATGATCTAAATAAACTAGCTTCCTGAATTTGAGTTTTCTTTTATAAATATAATTTCTCATCATTATATTTTGAGATTGTTTGAAACAATTACATTACACAGATTTCTAATGTGTCTTCCATGTTGCACAAATCTGAGATTTTTCATGTTGCACAAATCATTTGTGTAACATGAAAAGACAGAAGGCCACCAAAAAATGCCTTAGCGTTTATAGGAAAAGGCCTTTGAAATTTGTTTTAGTGGGGCGGAGCAAGGTGGCCAAATAGGAACAGCTCCAGTCTCCAGCTCCCAGTGCGAGCAACACAGAAGACAGGTGATTTCTGCATTTTCAACTGAGTTACTGGGTTCATCTCACTAGGGAGTGCCAGACAATCGGTGCTGGTCAGCTGCAGCAGCCCGACCAGCGAGAGCTGAAGCAGGGCGAGGCATTGCCTCACCTGGGAAGCACAAGGGGGAAGGGAATCTCTTTTCCTAGCCAGCGGAACTGAGACACACAACACCTGGAAAATCGGGTAACTCCCACCCCAATACTGTGATTTACCAAGGGTCTTAGCAAACGGGAACACCAGGAGATTATATCCCACACCTGGCTGGGAGGATCCCATGCCCACGGAGCCTCCCTCATTGCTAGCACAGCAGTGTGGGATCTAACTGCAAGGCAGCACTGAGGCTGCGGGAGGGGTGCCTGCCATTACTGAGGCTTAAGTAGGTAAACAAAGCCTCTGGGAAACTCCAACTGGGTGGAGCTCACAGCAGCTCAAGGAGGCCTGCCTGTCTCTGTAGACTC
>NW_012101994.1:73549-78919 GCF_000951045.1 Mandrillus leucophaeus | reverse complement strand
AAAAAAAAAAAAAGAAATTTGTTTTAGTGATTTTATTTACTGTCACTATTCTTTTCACTGTATAATTTTGCACAGCTTTTCTCAGTTAAGAAAATTATCTCATATCTATATAACTTGCATTAACTCTCTATTATGAAGGAGAATAATATTTATATATTTCTTTCAATACGATCAAATCAAAGACAGGGAGATAAGGATGGAATAGAGCCATGGAAACTTAGAAGAAACAATCCCTCAAGGGTAATTCTGAGACATTTTTGAAGGACACACAGAACGCCTTAGAAATTATTGCAACGTGATAGTAGAAAATGGAGGAGAGTTGCCAGCAAAACCTGTAAACATTTGGATTTAGCTGACTTCACAGAATATAATAGTTGCTACCCTCCTCTGGACAGGTACAAGGGAAGTATGTGTTCAGAAAAAGAGAATAAGAAGAATTCAGTGTCATGGACTACCAGAGAAAGAGGAGCAAGATGTGATAGAGATGATGGATGTATACAAGAGAGAATAATGTGTAGCAAAAGCGAAATGATGGGGAGAAGGGAGTACAGTTCACCGTGTGAAGTTGTCAGCTGTTGCAGTGCTGTTATTAGGAATAAGTTTTCTGTTTCTTGGTTTAGCATCATCCGTGCTATGTGTACTTCCATATGCCAATATTCTAGCCTTCAGTTTAAGTCCTCACATTGTATCTTTCTTACTTTTATGCTCCAGTCAAGCACCAGCTTCATGCCGGAGACCTCAATTATTGTAATTTCCTGAGTTACATTATAGGGATTTGATAGTACTTTGGAGAATAATATTTTCCCAAATATGTGCTACTGTTTGTCTCTTGAGCGAGAATCAACTCTATTTGTACCCAGAATATAATCAAAATCTTATAATATCCCATATGAAAGACTCACTCTTCTCCTCTCATCTTAAAAAAGACATGAAATACATATCAATTGATTTGAATAGACATATATACTTTTAAAACTGAGTTTATGAAACCTAAGGAAGTCAATGCCAAGGTATTTTTAATAGCAATTTTTTTTCAAGCTTAACCAACACAGCTACAAATCTATAATTTGACTCGAAAGAGATTTTGGTAGCTCAAGCAAAGTTTATATTATGAACAAATCATGCAGAAATGTTGGTCTTGTCTCCTGTAGCCAGTTCATGTCCCATGAAGAAAAATGTGGAGCAGCTGGGAAGCTGTATTTGGGTCTCTGTGGAGCCCTGAACAAGCCTGAAGATACTGTGTATGCTGATTCCTATGCCCTGCATTTTTCTTAATACTAAGTTAACCCAGGTGAATTTTTTTTTTTTTTAGTTTTATAAATTTTATTGTCAGTACAAACCTTTGATGGCAACCGGTATTTGTAAAATGCACATTTATACATATTTAAGTACATAATTGCAAGTAACTAGTAGAATGTACTATTCTTCTGCTAGAAATTTTTGACACTGTGAGATATTATATGGAATTTCCTGAAATTATGTCATAATAAAAATGCTAGTATAATTTAGGGGATTATTTGATCATGCTAAGTTTGCATCTGGAGGGTTTTCCAGTTAGGGTAGCAGTTTGAACATAAAAACAAAAGTGCACATCCCAACACTCCAAACACATAGAAACACTGGATTAAATACATTTCTGAAATTATAGAGAATAAAACTAAAGGCCTGAGAAAATTGAGATTCTACAAGTAAGCAAAGTTATAAGGGCAAACAGTAGGTGAGGTCTTATAGTCCATACTGAGAATCTACTTGATCATACGCCTTCATTGTTGTTTATGTATACATGTAAAGGTTGAACAGTGCATGAAACCTAAATTCTGGAATCACTGCACAGCCTTTAATGGGAACTAAAACATTTATGCCAACCAGCTCAAAGGCACAGAAAAAAATATCAATATAATAATTTAAGGAACAGTGATGCAACATATATCATTACAGAAGACTCCATAAAGATGGGAACATATGTAAGAAATATTCTGACACTTGTCTTTCTCTACTTAATTTTCTCTGTGTGTAGTAAAAATACTCAACACACATCCTGATACTTTGTGCATCTCTCTTAAACTCCCACACTCACACAAATATACATGCCCACCTGCAATATACTGAGGAAAATTGCAAATATAATAAACAGTAATGTAGGAAGTAGGAATTGAAAAAGAAGGATGAATAAATACGAGTGTATGATGATAAATTTAGTCCACAAGTCTTCATTAATAATTAACATATTTGGGGTACCAGTAGAATGGACCTTGATTTAAGGAATTTCTGGGAATTGTATACTGTACACTATCTGTGGGTCAGAGAATAAGCAGCTACAGAATAAAAGAATGTTCCTTCAGGAGAGGAGAAACACCAAACAACCTTTTCTAGAAACCGGCAATTGGTGTGAGAACACATGTATTATTCTGTCCTTCGTGTCTAAATGTGACAAGATGAGCGAGGTAGAAAACAAAGACGTTTTATTCTCCACGTTTGTTGAAAAACAGCCAGAATAGACAGATCTAGCTCTAGGTAAAGATGAATACAGAAGGAAATCAAGAACACGACAAATAATAATTATTATATTGACCTATAAAATGTCCTGGTAAATAAGAAAAGAAATAGCATATAAGAGAACAAAAAGATTACCAAGATGTAGAATATGTTTATTGCAAGATTAGAAAGACTGTTTAAAGAATAACTATGAAATGAATATAATTTCATATAATCTATGAAAAAGGAGAAAAAATGATGACAGAAATGCGTGGATGACAAGAATAGAAAATGATAAGATAACGCTATGAGATCAAACAATGATAAATTAGCAAAGGAAAGTTTAGGCAAGTAAAAACATAATACAAAATTAAAATCTATGGTTAGAAAGTAAATTTTTAAAGTTATGCTTTTAAATTAGTGACATAAAGGTATACATTAAAAATTGTTAGTGCAATGGGTTAAGACACGAGGTAAAATATTTAGAGAAGATAAAGGATAAAGAATAAACAGAACATAAATATCCTTTGTTTTAATAATGCAGAGCTCAAAGTGACTGAAGATTAAATGGTATTAAAGTCAAGAAAAGAATAAATCCAAATGTAATAGTGATGCATGTCTAAAGAGCATACCACAAAGAAAAAGCATTTCAAGGGAGTCATTTCCATATATAGTCTAAAAGATTTGAACTACACTTATGACTAAAAGAAAATTCAGTCCACATATGAAAGAAAAATAACAGGTAAAATGTAAGGAAAAGGAAATAAAGAACTGGTAAAGAGAAATAAGATAAAAGGGGAAGAAGAGAAGGGGTAGGGGATGGGAGAGAGGGAGAGAAGAAAAGAGGCAAGGAGAGGAAATGCAGATTCCTATGGTGTCAAATTTCAGAAGAGTGTGAGATAATTTGTTCTGAGGTTTTAAAAAGGCAGTGGTTATACTGCAAATGATCTACGTTGTTGTATGAAACATTATTTTGGTGATTTTTATTGCTTTAAAATATTCCAATTTATGAATATACTACAATTTATTTATTAATTATACTCCTGAGGGACATTTTAGTGGGCTCCTATAAATAATGCTTCTATGAACATTCTCGTATATGTTTTTTGGAGCACACATTTACACATTGGTTTTAAACCCAAGTGGAATGTCTGAATTTTAGAGTGATCACTTTTGGAATAGAGTATGAACTGTATTCCAAGATGGTTTGTGCCAGTTTAAACTCTCACCAAGTGTATAAGAATTCCAGTTACTCCACATCTTCCCTCACACTTGCTATTGTCAGTGTTGTAAAATCCACACTTTTAATTTGAATTTACCTGATGACGAAAGATGGGACACATTTTCATAGATTGTGCGACATTTGAATTTTTTCTTGACTGGCAGTTTGAGACTTTTGTCCTTTTCTTTAGTTACTTTTCTTTTACTTTTGATGTATAAAATTTCTTTATATATTATGAATAAGTCTCTTTCATCAGTTGTATATGTTAGCATACATTTTCTTCCAATCTGTGGCTTCCATTTTTATTATGTATTATATTTTATTTTTATTGTGTTTTATTTTGATAAACAAAATCTGTTAATTTTATTATTGTCTTTATGGTTGCTAATTTTTTGATGTTGCAAGAAAAACTCTGCATTGATGAAAATGTATGTAAATATCAATTATGAACTTAAACAAGTGTTCCTCTACACTATGGAGCCAGGAGAATTGGAAGGAAAATGGTATGTGTATCTTCAATTTTACAAGATGTTTTGTAAATATTCACAACAAGTTATTGATATAAAAACAAAGGAGAAATAATAAAAATTAGTCATACTTACGTTCTGTGTTATGTTTATACAAAGCTTATTGTTCAATGGGTACATTTTGTCCCAAGGCTTCCTGTCTTTATTTCTGTAATATTACAATATATTTTTATATTCAGTAGATAAAGTAATCAAGTTTTGTTCTTTTCAAAAAACAACACCAACGTTTTGTCCCCCCCCAAAACTACAAAAACAGGACACACTGCATGTTTTCTTGAGAAGGAGTCTCACTCTGTCACACAGACTGTAGTGCAATGCCATGATCTCGCCTCACTTCAACCTCTGCCTCCCTGGTTCAAGCGATTCTCCCTCCTCAGCCTCTTGAGTAGCTGGGATTACAGGTGCCTGCTACCATGCCTAGCTAATTTTTTGTATCTTTAGTAGAGACATGGTTTCACCATGTTGGCCAGGCTGCTCTCAAATTCCTGACCTTGTGATATGCCCACCTAGGCTCCCAGACTGCTGGGATTACAGGCGTGAGCCACTGCGCCTGGCCTGCATGATTATCAATTTTAAAAATGGCTAAATTGTGCTATTTTTCTACAATTGGGTGTTCTCCAGCCATGATTTTATTTTTGTTGCTCTAAAAGTATTAGGTAAGCTGTTGGTACTCTGCTGCATTTCAGAATAAATTATAGTATCAGTTTCGTATTTCTGAAAATAAATAAATAAAGCTTTCTAGGATTTGAGATTTGATTAAATTTATAAACTACTTTCAGATGCAATCATCTCTGTACCATATTAGCTTTCCAATCCCTGAACCTAGCTTTGTCATAGTTTTCAGTGAAGTTTTTCAAATTGTTGAAACTATTGGAAAGGATATCAGTTTTTAATTTTTATTTTCTAATGTGATACTAGATTACTAATAAAATTTGGTTTTCTTTACTTACCCTGTTTCCAGTTGCATTCTTTTTTTCTTTCTTTTTTTTTTTTTTTAATGAGACAGAGTCTCACTCTGTCACCCAGGCTGGAGTGCAGTGGCTCAATCTCGGCTCACTGCAAGCTCCCCCTCCTGGGTTCACGCCATTCTCCTGCCTCAGCCTCCCGAGTAGCTGGGACTACAGGCACCCGCCACCACGCCCAGCT
>NW_012101994.1:72963-73499 GCF_000951045.1 Mandrillus leucophaeus | reverse complement strand
CTGCTGATACCCAGGCAAACAGGGTCTGGAGTGGACCTCAAGCAATCTCCAACAGACCTACAGCTGAGGGTCCTGACTGTTAGAAGGAAAATTAAAAAACAAGAAGGACACCCACAACAAAACCCCATCAGTACGTCACCATCATCAAAGGCCAGAGGCAGATAAAACCACAAAGAGGGGGAAAAAGCAGGGCAGAAAAGCTGGAAATTCAAAAAATAAGAGTGCATCTCCCCCTGCAAAACAACGCGGGTCATCGCCAGCAATGGATCAAAGCTGGACGGACAATGACTTTGACGAGGTGAGAGAAGAAGGCTTCAGTCCATCAAACTTCTCAGAGCTAAAGGAGGAATTATGTGCCCGGCGCAAAGAAACTAAAAATCTTGAAAACAGAGTGGAAGAATTGATAACTAGAATAATTAATGTAGAGAAGGCCATAAATGAACTGACAGAGATGAAAACCATGACACGAGAAATACATGACAGATGCACAAGCTTCAGTAACCAACTCGATCAACTGGAAGAAAGAGTATCAGCGA
>NW_012101994.1:67032-72913 GCF_000951045.1 Mandrillus leucophaeus | reverse complement strand
CATGATCCTTTTGCCTTGGCCTACCAAAGTTCTGGGATTACAGGCGTGAGCCACTGCGCCCGGCCCCAGTGGATTTCTTAAGTTAATAAATTGATACTAATAACTCATTTGTAGATTCACTTGGCGTCTCTGTAATTAATCAATATGTTAAATATTGTTTTCTTAAATTTTAATTTTTTAATTTTTAAAATTTTAACTTTTATTTTAAATTCCAGGGCTACATGTGCAAATTTATTACATGGGTATATTGTGTGCTACTGAGGCTTGGGGTATGAATGATCCCATCACCTCCGTGGTAAGTAAAGTACCCAGTAGGCAGTTTTTCAGCTTGGATCCCTCCCTCTCTCTTCCCTATAGTAGTTCCTAGTGTCTGTTGTTCTCATCTTTATGTCTATGTGTACCCAATGTTTAGCTCCCACTTATAAGTGAGACCATGTGGTTGTTTGGTTTTCTGTTCCTGCATTAATTCACTTAGGATAATGTCCTCCAGCTATATCTATGTCGCTGAATAGAACTTGATTTCATTTTTTGGCTGTGTAATATTCCGTGTGTATATGTATCCCATTTTCTCTATCCAATCCACAAATTAAGGTCACCTAGGTTGATTCCATATCTTTGCTACTGTGAGTAGTGCAGCAAAGAACATATGCATGCTTGTATCTTTTTGGTAGAATGACTTATTTTCTTTTGGGCTTGCTGAGTCGAATGGTAGTTGTGTTTTAAGTTTATTGAGAAGTCTCCAAACTGCTTTCCACAGCGGCTCAACTGATTTACATTCCCACCAACAACTTTTCTCCTCAGCCTCACCACTTTCAATAATGGCTATTCTGAATATTTTGAGATGGTATTTCATTGTGGTTTTGATTTTCATTTCTACGATGATTAGTGATGTGGAGCATTTTTTCAAATGTTTCTTGGCAGCTCATATGTCTTCTTTTTAGATATGTCTGTTTATATCCTTTGCCTATTTTTAATGGAGTTATTTGTGTTTTGCTTGTTGATTTGCTTAAGACCCCTATAGATTCTGCATATTAGGCCTTTGTTAGATGCATAGTTTGCAAATATCTTCTCCTATTCTGTAGGCTTCCCATTTACTCTGTTGATATTTTTTTTTTTTTTTTTTTTTGTGCAGAAACTCTTTAGTTTAATTAGGCCCTACCTGTCAATTTTTGTTTTGTTGCAATTGCTTTTCAGGACATAGCCAAAAATTCTTTGCCAAGTCTGATGTTGGGAAGCATATCTCCTAGGTTGTCTTCTAGAATTTTCATAGTTTGAGGTTTTACACTGAAATATTTTTTTCTATTTTCAGTTAATTTTTGTGTATGGTGAAAGGTAAGGGTCCAGCTTCAATCTTCTGCATATAGCTAGTGAGATATCCCAGCACTGTTTGTTGAATAGGCAGTCCTTTCCCTGTTGCTCATTCTTGCTGACCATGTGGAAAATCAGATGGTTGTAGGTGTGAAGTTTTATTTCTGAGTTTTCGAGTCTCTTCCATTGATTTGTATGTCTGTTTTTGTACCAGTACTATACTGTTTTGGTGACTGTAGCTTTATAGTGTAGTTTACAGTTGGATAATGTGATGCCTTCGGATTTGTTCTTTTTGCTTAGGATTACTTTGGCTCTTCAGCACTTTTTTGGTTTCATGTGAATTTTAGAACAGGTTTTTCTAATTATTTGAAGGATATTGTTGGTAGTTTGATAGAAATAATGTTGAATCTGTGGATTGTTCCAATCCATGTTTATGAAAGGTTTTTCCATTTGTTTGTGTCATCTCTGAATTCTTTTAGTAGTGTTTAGTAATTCTCTTTGTAGAGATCTTTTACCTCCTTCTTTAGTTGTATTCCTAGGTATTTCATTTTATTTGTGGCTATTACAAATGGAATTGTGTTCTTGATTTTACTCTTAACCTGAATGCTGTTGGTGTATAAAAATGCTACTGATTTTTGTACATTGACTTTGTATCCTGAAACCTTACTAAAGTCGCTTATCAGTTCTAGGAATCTTTTGGCAGACTCTTTAGGATTTTCTAGGTATAAAATCATATCATCAACGAAGAGAGAAAGTTTGACTTCTATTCCTATTTAGATGCCATTTATTTCTTTCTCTTGCCTGATTTCTCTAGCTAGGAATTCCAGTACTATGTTGAATAGGAGTGGTGAGAGTGAGCATCCTTGTCTTGTTCCAGTTCCCAATGGGAGTGCTTCCAGCTTTTGCCCATTCAGTATGATGTAGGCTGTGGATTTGTCATCAACAATTCTCATTACTTTGAAGTATGTTCCCTTGATGTCTCAAAGGTTTTTATCATGAAAGGTTGTTGGATTTTATGCAGACTTGAGGTCAGAAATTCGAGATCAGCCTGGCCAACATGCTGAAACCTATCTCCACTAAAAGTACAAAAATTAGCTGGGTGTAGTGGCATATGCCTGTAGTCCCAGCTACTCATGAGGCTGAGGCAGGAGAATCGCTTGAACCTGGGAGGTAGACACTGCAGTAAGCCAAGATCACACCACTGTACTTTAGCCTGGATGACAGAATGAGACACTGTCTCAAAAAAAAAAAAAAAAAGGAAAGAAAAGAAAGAACTGATACCAATCCTATTGAATTTATTTTAAAAAATTGAGGATGAGGGGCTTCTCCTTAACTCACTATACGAAACCAAGCAGCATTAGCCTAACACCAAAATCTAGCAGAAACACAATGAAAAAAGGAAATGTCAGTTCATTTTACCTGATAAACATAAACAAAAATTCTCAACAGAACAAGAGCAAACCGAATCCAGCAGCATATTAAAAAGTAAACATACCACAATTGAATAGGCTTTACATCTGGAATATAAGATTTGTTCAACATACGTAAATCAATAAAAGTGATCCACCACATAAACAGAATTAAAAGCAAAAAAAGTATGGTCACCTCAATAGATGCAGAAGAAGATTTGGGTGTTCTGGGCTGCAGTGAGCTATGATAGTGCCACTGCACTCCAGTCTAGTGACAGAGTGAGACCCTGTCTCAAAAAAAGAAAAAAAAAAAAGCCTAAGCAGGAAATTCCTAGGTCATAGATTTGATACACATATAATTTAATGACACTACTAAACCATTCTGCCAAATGGTTGTACCATTCTACAATTCCCCTATTAATGTATTAGAATTACTGTTTGGGACTGGGAGTTCTGACACATTTTCAATGACAACATTAGAAATCTTCATACTTTCAGCATCTGAAATGATAAAAATCATTTAAATTTGTTTTACAGTACATTCATGATAAAACTGATTCAAAACAAAATAGAGGAAAAGTCAAATGGTAAAGTATGTATAAAATACATGTAAAACTGTTTTGCCATAATCTTCCAAAAAAATGAAAATGTAAGTGTGTGTACACACATATGTGTGTTTATGTATCCATTTATTTATCCAGTAAACTCAAGACAAATCACAAACTAGGCATAGAACAATTCTATTATTCTTTTGTGATATATAGAATTCTCTGTCTGTCTGTCTCTGTGTCTTTCTCCATCCTGCTTGCTTCCTCTATTTTTTATAAAACTTTACACATATAGTTATGTACATAGTGTATGTGTATATATATGTACATAGATATAAACACACATTATACATGGATAACAAGATTGTGAGATGGATACCGTGATCAGCATAAATGAAAACAAATCATTCTTATTACTATCAGAACTATTCATCAGAATCCATACCTGAGAGAGACATTTGTTATTATTTATTTTTATAGTTTTACCCCTGCATAAAGAGTTGGTAAATATAGAAATAATCTCAACATTCCCAAAGGATCTTTTCCTTCTAACCAGAGCCCTCCGAGACACCAAACTATGGAGACTCAATCAAGTGTACACACTTCAGTCTAGAGAATTCTCAAATGGCACAGAAATGCTGTGAAGAGGTGGAATGTGGTTGCTATAGAACTCTTGATGCTCAGGACTCTCAGTCATGAATACTAATCTGGTCTTTACTAAGGTGAGTTCGGGAAATTCCCAAAGACTCATATTTTTCTACACTGCAAAGTATTCAGTACAAGAAAGAAGTATCATTTATTTGGGGAGTAAGAGGGACAACCTCATTGTGAAGTAAATTCAAAACTACCTCATAATTCATTGGAGACAGAGAAGTTCAGCCAGTAGTGACTTCCAATGAGAGGAAAACAAAAGTTTTTGCCTTAATTAATAGATACCTATAGACAGAATTGCTTCCAGTGGAAATGGTCTTTATGAACAAATAGAAAATAACTCAAGACTAGACTGGAATCCTAGAAGTTGTTGAGAGGAATTGCTGGAAGAAACTTCCCTACAGGAATTCTCCTATGCAATACTTCTACCAGGAGCAATCCAGCATTTGTGTGAAAAAGTCCAGGGATAAGAATCCAGCTACCCTACAGATATGTTCTCTTATATAGAGAGCTTCCTGAGCTATTACTAATTTTCTGTAAATCTACACCTTTGTTCTCTCTTCCCTAAGTTACAATTAAAAATAAGCTTTCTTGTTCTCCTACTTGAAAATTAACTTCTTCCCATGTCTCCACAATTTAACTGGTTGTGCTTGTTTAACTTGTTTAACTGTGTCCCCATGACTTGTTTAAACTGGTTATGCTTAGTTTATGGGACTAGTTTTCAGGGTTAAAATCAGTAAGTTAGGACAATAGTTATAGATTGATTAAACACATGGCTTCAAAGTCAAACAAACTTTGAAGTCAAACAAACAAAGCTCTACTAGTTTTCAATTTTTGTGGCATTCGGCATTTTATTGAGTAATCTGGTACCTCCATTTGCTCATATATAAAATTAAGGTAATAACATATACCCACATTGCTATTGTAAGTTTAAATACAGTAATCAACCCCTATTGAAATATTAGCTTCATAAGTGGAGAGGATGCTATCTATCTGGTTCACTAATGTATTTCTAGAAACTAAAATGATCCTGGCCAAGACAATCAATAAGTGTATGTTAAACTGTATTTTGCACATAATATGACAATTATTATAATAGATAATATGCATTGTTTACTTATTAGATGCCAGGCACCAATGGGAAGATTAATTCTAATTTAACCATTTTAACACCTCTATGGTTTGTAAACATAGTATTATCATTCCCTTTTTAAAGTTATAAAAATTGTATGAAGAAAGGTTTTAGGACTTACTCAAGTCTATCCAGTTAGTGTTGGGAGCAAGATTTAACTGATTGATTCTCAATGGCCGTGACTCTATAGTAAAAATGCAATAAAACTCTGCTCTCCTTATATTTTTAGGCAGTGGACACTTAGTTGTCTTCTTTTAAATATATTCTAATTTACAATTAGAATACAGCACTTACATCAGTGTGTCTGGGTTTTGTGTCTGGGTTGCTTGGCTCAGGAACGCTTATGTGCATGGCTGAGAATCATCTGGAAGCAGGAGTTTTTTTCTAAGGTGAGGGAAGAAAGAACTGGCTCTGAGTTGTCTGTCTGCCAGTTGGTATTTAATAAGCAGAGATTGACTGTTTACTTACATGATGTTGATGCTTGGAAGGATATGATAATTTTCTGTGATGGGTGATCAGTTTTAGTTTACAAGATGGCTGTGCAGAGCCAGAAATTCCTACTTCTCCTGATATCCTACTGTCCTTATTTTTTTCCTTCTGGTTTTGTGGCTCTGGTGCCCTCTGGCTACTTCAGAAGGAGCAAAAATATCCAAGGCATCATTCCACACAGATCAGTTCTCTTTGCAGAAGTTCCAATGTCCACTTGCGTAGTAACCTAGAGTTAGCAGGAGACTTGCAAGAATTTAGCTGGATAAAATTCCCCTGGATTTTATTCTTGATTTAAGAGATATTTATGTATTTTTTCATCTAAAACATGAGAACATATATTTTTT
>NW_012101994.1:52929-64822 GCF_000951045.1 Mandrillus leucophaeus | reverse complement strand
AGACTGGAGCTGTTCCTATTCGGCCATCTTGCTCCGCCCCTCAAGAACATATTTTAATCTCTTGAAGTCCATAGTAACTATCCTGTGCTAGCACTTACCTTCTAAAGTTCCCTCACAATCTCTCAATACAGTTGAAGTTTTTAGAATCTCTTGCTGTCTTTCCCGTGCTAAAGTACAAGATGACATTCGACTTGGATCAGGGCTCAATTCATAAGTATTTATTATGGTAAGTTTTTTCACATAGAATGCTTTATATTGGGAAAAGAAATAACAATAATGGTAGTGATTACTGATAATATTTGTTGAGTATTCACTATATACTATGTACAGTTTTAGCACATTACATAAATTATCTTATTGAATAATCTTGACAATGTTCTGATTTTAGGAATTATTATCTCATTTTAGATTGAGGAAACTGAGGCATAAAATGGTAAAATGACTCACCAGTGTCATACACCAGGAAGAACAGGAAGTGGAATGTGAAGTTAGGCAGTCTAAATTCGGAGGGATTTAATCACCTCTTCTCATTTTAGACATCTTAGAGAAGTCACTGTATTCTTGCATTATTTCTAAGCCCTCTACTCAGCACTGATTTCATTTCTGGTCTAAGAAACTGCCACTGCTAAAGAGTGTAAAATGCTCTTCTCCTGTCAGCCATCATGTCTGGGGTCAATAGCTCCAGCCTGACCCCAGGATTCTTTATCTTGAATGGCATTCCTGGGCTGGAAGCCACATACATCTGGATCTCCCTGCCATTCTGCTTTATGCACATCATTGCTGTCGTGGGGAACTGTGGGCTCATCTGCCTCATCAGCCATGAGGAAGCCCTGCATCAGCCCATGTACTATTTCCTGGCCCTGCTCTCCTTCACTGATGTCACCTGGTGCACCACCACGGTACCTAATATTCTGTGCATATTCTGGTTGAGCCTCAAGGAGATTGACTTTAATGCTTGCCTGTCCCAGATGTTTTCTGTCGATATGATGACAGGGATGGAGTCTGGGGTGCTCATACTCATGGCCCTGGACCGCTATGTGGCCATCTGCTATCCCTTATGCTATGCCACCATCCTTACCAACCCTGTCATCACCAAGGCTGGTCTTGCTACCTTCTTGAGGAGTGTGATGCTCATCATCCCATTCACTTTCCTCACCAAGTGCCTGCCCTATTGCTGGGGGAACTTCATCCCCCACATCTACTGTGACCACATGTCTGTGGCCAAGGTATCCTGTGGCAATTTCAAGGTCAATGCTATTTATGGTCTGATGGTTGCTCTCCTGATTGGTGTGTTTGACATCTGCTGTATCTCTGTATCTTACACTATGATTTTTCAGGCTGTTATGAGCCTGTCATCAGCAGATGCTCGTCACAAAGCCTTCAGTACCGGCACATCTCACATGTGTGCCATTGTGATCACCTATGTTCCGCTTTTGTCACTTTTTTCACTCATCATTTTGGAGGACACAATATCCCAAACCACATACACATCATCGTGGCCAACTTTTATCTGCTACTGCCTCCTACCATGAACCTAGTTGTTTATGGAGTCAAGACTAAGCACATTCGGGAAAGTATGATTAAATTTTTACTTGGAGACAAGGTTAACTTTACCTGTGACAAATGAAACATAGAATAGACATGTTGTTTGAGGTGGTGAGAAAATAATGGAGACAAAAATTTCATAAAAGATGTGAATAAAATGGTATTAAAATCACAGCCTGCAATTTACCCATGTAACAAACTTGCATGTGTACCCCTTAAACCTAAAATAAAAATAGAAATAAAAAATCAAAATAAAGACATAAATTCATAAGTCACCATAATATGACAATTTTCTGAAGTCTTTGCAGGTACATGAATTTGTGTGTGTTGCTAGTGAGGACAAGGATCTTCCAAAGCAGAGAATGCAGAATAAAGAAGTAATATACCCATTATTTAAAGAGTTGAGTTTCCTAAGCATTTATAGACTCACATGTCTGTGAGACCAGAAAGGTAATAAAATGAGGACAGTAGACCTGGTGACATTCTATGCATTGTGTGTAAGAAGGGGAGGCTATAGAGACATAGGGAAACATGGGTCCAGTGTTCAATATTTTTCAGTATTTTTTAAAGACAAGCTAGATTTATATGTTCTATGAAATCTCCCAATTTTAATTGTTGGCAAAATAAGTGTTAAAGTACTGTATAATTCATAGAAGAATGTCCAGGGATTCTATTTTTCTCACGTCATCAGTTTAGCGTCTCCATTTAAAATAGATCTAAATGGGAACAATAGACTCCAGGGTCTTCAAAAGGAGTGAGAAGAATAAATGCTGAAAAGCTTTCTGTTGGATACTACTTTCACTATCTGGGTGAAAAAGTCTGCAGAAGCCCAAACCTCAGCATCATGCAATGTAACTTTGCAGCAAACCTGCACATGTACGCTCTGAATCTAAAGAAAAATAAAATAAATAAATAAATAATAAAATTGATCTGAAAATATAATTGTTATATTATTGACTGAGCAGGCAAAACATTATGTTATTAGTATGTAATGTATTTATTCATTCACTCATTAATTCATTTTTTGACACACTAATTTAAGCAATATTATTAGTCATACCTTAGATTTATTGAGAGGGAGGCAGATGATACAGTTCCTGGTTTCAAGATACTCAGAATCTGGACTGTAGCCAGGGATATGTGAGAAGACATACATATGAAAGAAAGGGGAGAGAGAAAAAATAAATGCAGTGTGAAGGACGTAAAAAGTTAGTAGGAAAGAATTGGGGGAAATACAACATCGGTTTCGGATTCAATTCATCTCAAGTTTTAAGTCCTCTGTCTTTTAACTTCTAGCCACTAGAAATTAAGAGTTGAGCAGGCTACATAATCTCTCTAAATTTTGACTTCCATATTTTCTTCCAAATGTGAAAAAGAAAATGTATCATAGAGATGTTTCTTCTGATTAAATGCTCTGATGCAAAAAAAAAAGCATGTAGCACAGTCTCTGATGTATACTAACCATTCAATAAATTTTAGTTATTTTTATGAGCTATTAGTTTCAACTCTGATTCATTATGAAAATTATAGTTTGATGATAAATCTTTCCAGTTGTACAGGCAGTGCACAGTGCAGTATCAATTTTGTGTGGGCAAGCTTTCTTTTCTTTTCCCTTGTTTTTTTGAGATGGGGTCTCACTCTGTCACTCATGTTGGACTGCAGTGGCATCATCTCGGCTCACTGCAACCTCTGCCTCCTGGGCTTACGCAATCCTCCCACCTCAGCCTCCTGAGTAGTTGTGACACAGGCATACCCCACCGTGGCCAGCTAATTTTTTCTATTTTTAGTAGAAACAGGGTTTCTCTCTGTTGCTCAGGCTGGTCTCAAATTCCTGAGCTCAGGAGATCCACCTGCCTTGGCCCCGCAAAGTGCTGGGATTACTGGTGTGAGCCACCATGCCTGGCCATAGGCAAGTTTTCATTGAGTTCTCATGAACATACTGTCAGTGTCAGCCAACAAGTTTTTCTGGGTCAAGTTTTGCCTGACTCCATGTTATACGCTGAGAAATGTAAATGAAAACAAAAACACTAGTTAATTCCTTGTCTAGTAGACGATATAAAATGCTATGGAATCATTATTATAAAATGATAACAAGGTCATTGTACCTCACAGATGTTCACAAAACTCATGAAACCTGAGAGCATGATCATCAATATCTATTTGAGGTAGCAAGTAAAGATTTTACAGGGAAATAGTATATAAAGTCAATCTCGAATTACATGTATGAGTGTTCTACAAGAAAGAGCAGATGGAAATTATTTGGAAAAAAATAAACAACCTAGCTCTAATATTAAGGCTGAACAAAGAATAGCAAGTCTAGGTTCACAAAGGTTTTTGTATATTCAGAGGTAAAAGAGAAAGGGTGAGGAGTAAAAAAATGTGACTAGAAAGGTAGACAGAGGTCCTATCAGGAAGTGCTTTGTGAGTCTTATCAGAACTTCAGGCATGCCCCACATTGTTCTTCATTTGTGAGATACTAAGTATATTAGAATCACCCTTCACCTTTAAGCAGCTGTTCCCCATTCATTACCCTTCTGGACTGCTCACGTCTCCGCCATAACCACTGCCTCTTAAGCCCTGTCTCCTGTTTTTTCCTTTCCAACTTCTTTCTTCCACTAAAACTCATTTCCTCAGTTTTTACGCACTTTTTCATGCACCAACCCAGGTTCTTTTCAGAAATCAAGGTATTCCTGTGTAGAGATCCCTTATGTCTTCCTCCACAGTTACTTAATTTCAGAGTGTTGAGCCTCTATGTTCAGGCTGCTTCCACACTGTGGAGTGCACTTTCATTTTCAATAAATCCCTTCATGCCTTCCTTCCTTTCTTTGTGCGTTTTGTCCAATCCTTTGTTCAAGACGCCAAGAACGTGGCCACCCTCCACTGTTAACATCAAATTCTTCAAGGTGCCGCATGGTATTACACACATGTACATAGTCACAGGACTAAACAACATTTCTGCATTTTCTAACTCACCCTAACAAATGACTTCTACAAAAGCCATGAAAATAAATTGGAGGAGATAAATACTTTATATTCCAACCTCTGAGTTTCTTCCCACTACTAACAGAAGCATACTTTCTTGCTCAGTGGTGACCACATCAAAGATTTCTACCTTGACCATCATATTTAAAAGTGCACCTAGTACTCCCAACTTTTTCTTACTCTCATATTTTTATAGAGTACATTCCTTTCTAAGTCATAATAAAATTTACATATTTATTATGTTAACTGTTATTGGATGCCCTCTCGAATCATGCTCTTGTTAGATTATTAGCACCACAAGGCCTGGTTCAGTGGCTCTTGCCTGCAATCTCAGCACTTTGGGAGGTTGAAGTGGGTGGATCACTTGAGGCCAGAGTTCAAGACCAGCCTGGCCAACATGGCGAAACCCTGTCTTTGCTAAAAATACAAAAATTAGCTGGGCATGGTGGCACATACCTCTAATTCCAGTGATATGGTTTCACTGTGTCCCCCACGAAATCTCATCTTGAATTGTAACTTCCACAATTCTCACATGTCATGGGAGGAACCTGGTGAGAGGTACTTGAATCACGGAAGTGGATCTTTCGTATGCTGTTCTTATGATAGTCAGTAAGTCTCAGGAGATTTGATGGTTGTAAAAATGGGAGTTGCCCTACACAAGATCTCTTCTCTTGTCTGCCACCATGTGAGACACGCGTTTCACCTTCTGCCATGATTGTGAGGCCTCTCCAGCTACGTGGAACTGAGTCCATTAAACCTCTTTCTTTTGTAAATTACCCAGTCTCAAGTATGTCTTTATCAGCAGTATGAAAACAGACTAATAGAGTAAATTGGTGCCAGAACAGTGGGGTGTTGCTGAAAAGATACCCAAAAATATAGAATCGACTTTGGAACTGGGTATCAGGCAGAGGTTGGAACAGTTTGAAGGGCTCAGAAAAAGACAGAAAAATGTGGGAAATTTGGAACTCCCCAGAGGTTTGTTGCATGGCTTTGACCAAAATGCTGATAATGATATGGACAGTGAAATTCAGGTTGAGGGGCTCTCAGATGGAGATGAGAAACTTGTTGGAAAGTGGAGCAAAAGTGACTCTTGTTATGTTTTAGCAAAGAGATGCAGCATTTGGCTCTTGCCTGATAGAGATCTGTAAAACTTTGAACTTGAGAGAGATGATTTAGGGTATCTGGCAGAAGAAATTTCTAAGCAGCAAAGGTTTCAAGATGTGACTTAGGTGCTATTAAACGCATTCCATTTTAAAAAGGAAGCAGAGCATAAAAGTTCAGAAAATTTGTAGCCTGATAATGAGGTAAAAAAGAAAAACCCATTTTCTGAGGAGAAATTCAAGCTGGCTGCAGAAATTTACCTGAGTAATGAGGAGCCAAATGTTAATCACCAAGACAATGGGGAAAATGTCTCCAGGGCATGTCAGAGACCTTTGAAGCAGCCCCTGCCATCACAGGCTGGCAGGTTTAGGAAGACAAAATGGTTTCATGGGCCAGGCCCAGGGTCTCTTTGCTGTGTGCAGTCAAGGGATTTGGTGCCGTCTATCCCAGCTGCTCCACTCAGACTAAAAGGGACCAAGGCACAGCTTGGGTTGTTTTTTCAGAGGTTGGAATCCCCCAGCCTTGGCAGCTTCCACATGGTGTTGAGCCTGTGGGTGTACAGAAGTCAAGATCTGAGGTTTGGGAACCTCCACCTAGATTTCAGAGGATGCCTGAAATCCCAGGCAGAAATTTGCTGCAGGGGTGGGGTCCTCTTGGAGAAGCTCTGCTGTGGCAGGCAGTGTGGAAGGGAAATATGGGGCCAGAGACCCACACAGAGTCCCTACTGGGGCATCACCTATTGGAGCTGTGAGAAGAGAGCCACAGTCCTCCAGACCCTGGAATGGTAGATCTACCAACAGCTTGCACTGTGCACCTGGAAAAGCTGAAGACACTCAATGCTGGCCCATGAAAGCAGTCAGGAGGGTGCCTATACCCTGCAAAGCCACAGAGGCAGAGCTGCCCAAGACCATGGGAATCCACCTCTTGCATCAGTTTGACCTGAATGTGAGACAAGGAGTCAAAGGAGATCTTTTTGGAACTTTAAGATTTGACTGCCCTGCTGGTTTTTGGACTTACATGGAACCTGTAGCCCCTTTGTTTTGGCCAATTTCTCCTATTTGGAATGGCTCTCTTTACTCAATGCCTGTACCCCCATTGTATGTAGGAAGTAACTAACTTGCTTTTGATTTTATTGGCTCATAGGTGGAAGGGACTTGCCTTGTCTCAGATGATACTTTGGACTGTGGACTTCTAAGTTAATGCTGAAATGAGTTAAGACTCTGGGGGACTGTTGGGAAGGTATGACTGGTTTTGAAATGTGAGGACATGAGATTTAGGAGGGGTCAGGGGCAGAATGATATGGCTTGGCTGTGTCCTCACTCAAATCTCATCATGAATTATAACGTCCACAATTCCCACATGGGAAGAACCTGGTGGAAGGTTATTGAATCATAGGGGCTGGTCTTTCCTGTGCAGTTCTCATGATAGTGAATAAGTCTAAGGAGATCAGACGGTTTTTAAAATGGGAGTTTCCCTGCACAAGCTCTCTTCTCTTGTCTGCCACCATATGAGACATGACTTTCACCTTCTGCCATGACTGTGAGGCCTCCCCAGTCACGTGGAACTGTAAGTCCATTAAACCTCTTTCTTTCATAAATTACCCAGTTTCAGTATATCTTTGTCAGCAATATGAAAATGGACTAATACACCCAGCTACTTGGGAGACTGAGGCATGAGAATTGCTTGAACTTGGGAGGCGGAGGTTGCAGTGACCCAAGACTGTGCCACTGCACTCCAGCTTAGGCAACAGAGTGAGACTGTGAGACTGTCTCACACCTTGCCACCCCCCAAAAAAGGAAAAAAAATAAAAAAAGATTGTTAGCACCTAGCACCACAAAGTCAGGGATCTTTACCAGATTTGCGTACCGATGTGTCTCAAAAACCAGGATGATTGCCTGCTATGTGGTAGAAGCAATGAAAGCCTATCACAAGGGTGCTAACTTAGACAAGGTGAGTAGAAAATTCATTACTGAGAAAAGAACATTCAAATTTCCTCTTGAAAGTAGAGGAAGAGCCAACTAGGCAAAGGGAATAAATATCTTCAAATGATATGGTTTTAAAAGTGCAATTATATTGTAAGTAATTTTTATAGCACTCATTTTATTTTATAATATATTATGAACTTTTTTTTTAGATTTCACATATAAATGAGAGTATACAGTAGTTGTCTTTCTGTGCCTTTTTTCACTTAAGCATAATGTCCTCTAAGTTCACTCATATTGTCAAAAATAACAGGATTTCCTTCATTTTTAGGGCTGAGTAGTATTTGTGTGTATGTACCACATTTTCTTTATCTATTAATCTGTCAATGGACACCTGTATTGTTTCCACCTCTTGGATATTGTGAATAATGTAGCTATGAATATGGTTGTGTAGACATCTTTTTGGCATACTGATTTCATTCCTTTTGATATAATCCCAGAAGTGGGATTGCTGGATCTTATGGTATTCTATTTTTGACATTTTGAGGAACCTTCATACTTTTTTTTCCATAATGGCTATACTAATTTACACTTTCATCAGCAATGTACCAGAGTTTATGTTTCTTCATAGCCTCATCAGCACTTGTTCTCTTTGTCCTTTTAAAAAATGTGAAGTCAAGAAGTTTTCGTTCCTGATTTTGCTGTGTGAGATGTCATACTCAGAAAATAACTATGTCATTTTCATGATGAAACAGTTTCTGTTTTACAAATTTTGACTCAATCTAGAGTTTTTCAAACACCTTGTAGGAGCTACTCATTGGATAAAATTAGAGAAGGGGAAAAAGTTTCAGGAATTAACCTCTGTACAGGAAAAATTCAGTAGAGATGTTAGTGGTCATTCAGCCATTTGCAATTTTGGGGCAGCTATTCCAGATTTGAGATGATAACAAGGCCAAGAAATAAAGTCAAGTTCAGGGACCCTATGGTGTTGAAGCCTGTGATCTTAGCCCTTACTAGATAGTCTCACCAATATTAGGAGCTGTGTTGTACTGAAAAAACCTGTTTGGACTCAAGTTTTGCTTACTGTTTCATGAATTCTGAATGTGAGTTCTTCTGTATTTATAAAATATGAAGATTTTGCTAATACGAAAGAGAAGTAGATTGTAAGACATTTGAGTCTAAGGGCTATATTGTACAATTTTTATTTTAAATGATAATTCTTTAAAGACACACTTAACATACAAGTATTTGTAATCACTGATTGTAGAATGTAATGAATGTTTTAGAAAATAAACTTCAAACCTGAAAAAGACATTCTATGAAGAACAATAAATGTATGTTGTCAAAATCCTAAAGACATAAGAAGAAAAAAAATTTAAATAAGAAGAATTAAAATTAAAAAATAAGATAATTTCTGAGTAAAGATTGTAAGACACCAACATAGATTTTAAAATCCATACATTTCTCAGAGGAAGTTTGAGAATCATTTTCTGGGAATATTTTAGACCTACTACAATATTAAGACAAAAAGAAGTTCTATTAAAGAAATTCAAGGCAATTCCAAATGATAGAATTTTTAGCAGCTGTAGGGTGCTTTCCCATGATGTAGACACATAGTGTCAGGTCCTGTGAGAAACACAGCACTTAGCAAGACGTGCTACCTCTCCTGGAAAAGACAGGAATTGTTTTGTTGTTCTTTTCTGAGGAATAGCCAGATAAAGCAGAGCGCCCTGCAGTGCGTTGGGGAATACAAATAATCTGCCCACTGGTGTTCAAAGTGGAGAGAAAAATTAGACCTCAAAAATTAAGAAAAAGCATCCCAGAGACTGAAAAGAGAAATCAAGTATCAGAGTAGCAAATAAGTGATTAAGCAAGTGTTCAGCATTACATCCACAGACGTAATTGGGAAGGACACTTTTAAGGTAAGCGAGGGTAAGTGGCATGTCTTGTTAAAAGAAGTAATTCAACATGTTTTAGATTCTACCCGCCATGCCCCATCCCCAACACAATTACCAACCCAACCAGCAAAAAAAAAAAAGCAGGATGAACTTGAAAAGTAGTTATTTATTGCAATGATCTCCAACCTTTTTGGCACCAGGGAATTTATTTGTGGAGGACAGTTTTTCCAGGGATAGGGGAGCAGAGGCTGCGGTTGGTTTCGGGATGAAACTGTCCCATCTCAGAACATAAGGCACTAGTTAGGTTCTGATAAGGAGCCCGCAACCTAGATCCTCCTCACATGTGTAATTCACAATAGGGTTCGTACTCCTGTGAGAATCTAATGGCCGGCTAATCTGACAGAAGGCAGAACTCAGGCGGTAATGCTCTCTAACCATTCACCACCTGCTGTGCAGCTTGGTATTCACCTTTCTCTGGTGCCTCCTTAAGTAGTTTAATAATTGACCTTCTGAATTCTTTTTCTGGCAATTCAGAGATTTCTTCTTGGTTTACATTTATTGCTGGTGAGTTATTGTGATCTTTTGGGGTGTTATGAAACAGTGTTTTGTCATATTACCAGAATTGTTCTTCTGGTTCCTTCTCATTTGGGTAATGAGGGAAGATCTGGGGTAAGAGGGAAGATCTGGGGCTCAAGGGCTGCTCCTTAAATTCTTTTGTCTCATGGGGTGCTCCTTTCATGTGGTACTTTCCCTCTTTCCCTAGGGATTGGGCTTCTTGAGAGCCGAACTACAGAGATTGTTATTTCTGTTCTGCGCAGCCACCCAGCAGGGCTACTGGACTCCCGACTGGTACTGGGGAGTGTCTGCAAAGAGTCCTGTGATGTGATCCATCTTCAGGTCTCTCAGCTGTGGATACTAGCAACTGCTCCAATGGAGGTAGTAGTGGAGTGAAGTGGACTCTGTGAGGGTCCTTGTTTACAGTTTGGTTTAGTGTGCTGTTTTTTGTTGTTGTTGTTGTTAGTTGGCCTCCAGCCAGGAGGGGGCACTTTTAAAAGAACATCAGCTGTGGTAGTATAGGGAGGACACAAGCTGATGTATAGGGAGGAAGGGAGGATACAAGCTGTGGCAGTATAGGGAGGATATAAGCCTCTCCTTGGGCGGGGCTTGCTGTGGCCCCTGTGGGGGAAGGGGAGGTTCTCAGGCCACTGGGGTTATGTTCCCAGGGGGATTATGGCTGCCTCTGCTGTGTCTTACAGGTTGCCAGGGAAGTGGGAGAAAGCTGGCAAAGACAGGCCTTACCCACCTCCCACACAGCTTGAAAGGCCAGTCCAGCTTCCACCATTCACCCCTAACAGCACTGAGTTTATTTCCAGGCAGTGAGTGAGCAGGGCTGAGAGCTTGTCCCAGGCTACAAGCCTCCCCTCTGAGAAAGCAAGCACGACTTTCAGGTTTCATGCCTCCCTCTCTGCTGCAGTTTCTGTCCTCATATCTGCACTCCCTGTTTGTCTCCTCCCCCAGATTCTGTCCAAGAAACTTTGCATTTGGTTGAAATTGTTACAAAGTTAAACTGAAAGTTTCCTTCTCCCTGTGGTCTTTCCCCAATTCCACTGACAGTCAGGAATGGCTTTCCCGGGGACTGAGAGTGCCCACACGGCTCTTTTGGCTGATTCCTCTACCCCTCTATTTCACTCAGCTCTCTAAATGTATTTCAGCTCCAGTTAAGGTCAAATCCTTCTGCCATGAACTGGACCTTCAGTTTCCCCAGTGAGGATGTGTGTTTGTGGGCAGACATTCCCCCTTGCACTTCCGGCACTCAGAGTTTTTTGGCTGTCTCACAGAGCCTGCAGCAGTAGACCTTTGTACGCTGTTGGTAGAAACGTAAATTAGTACTGCCCTTATGGAAAATTTTACAGTGGCTCCTCAAAAAACTAAAAATAGAATTACCATATGATCCAACATATAGGTATTGACCCAAAAGGTTTGAAATCAGTTTGTCAAAGATATGTGTGAATTCCCGTGTCTCCTGCAGCACTATTCATATTAGCCACTTTATAGAATCAACATAGGTGTCCATCAACAGATGAATGAATAAAGAAAATGTGGGATGCATACACAATAGAATACTATTCGGCCTTAAAAAAGAAGAGAATTCTGTCATCTGCAACAACACAATTGCATAATGCTATTCGGGGAAGTGGGAGAAAGCTGGGACTATAAGTGTGCACTACCATGCCTTATTTTTTGTTTTTTTAGCAAAGATGGGGTTTTGCCATGTTGCCTAGGCTGGAGTCAATGATATCTCTCTTTAAGAGTTATTTAGGAAAATATAATATGATGAAGGAAAATAGAGGGTTCATGTCATTTGAACCAGATGGAACAGCATGTGAAAATTTATAGTGGTGAGAGAGAACATAATGCTTTTTTTTTTTTTTTTTTTTGAGACGG
>NW_012101994.1:19591-52842 GCF_000951045.1 Mandrillus leucophaeus | reverse complement strand
ACCTCGCCCGGCTAATTTTTTGTATTTTTAGTAGAGACGGGGTTTCACCATGTTAGCCAGGATGGTCTCGATCTCCTGACCTTGTGATCCACCCGTCTCGGCCTCCCAAAGTGCTGGGATTACAGGCTTCAGCCACCGCGCCCGGCCTGAACATAATGCATTTTTAAAATGCAAGCAATTCGTTGCTACTAAGATATAGAATGTGGATAGTGTTTCAGTGAATGATAAAGAAGTAAGATAGAGTCAGATCATATAGCAGCTGCATGCCAGACTAAGATTTTGGATTCTATACTGAAGATAATGAGAAGCCAAATTAAGTGTTGCTAAGCACTTGGGAAATGTAAGATTCACATTTTCTCTTGCCAAAAGTAAAACAAGGGAACTTAGAAAGACGTTTTATTTCTATATTTCCTTCCCTGTTCCAGACTGTCAATTTATATGGGCTATATCTTATATCTATATCACTATTGTCTAGAATAACAACTGACATAATGTTGGCACTTGATACATTCCTGTTGGATTAGGAATTATAAGTGTGATTTGAAGCAAGCATGGCATCCGGTATTACCACTTTTCTCTAGATATTCTTCACATGTCCTCCTTCCCAAATAAAAGTAATGGAGCACTCTCGTTATTATTTTGTCATATTTTTTGAGAAATTGATGCACAATAAGATTTATATATTAAATGTAAATTGATAAGCTTAAGATACATTTACAGGCATGAAAGCATCACCACAATTAAGTTAATGAACACAGTCATGACTTTCAGAAGTTTCCTTGTACACCTTTTAAAATAATATTTTAATCTATTTTTATTTCAAACTATTTTAGAAGTTTATGATAACAGGTCTCAAGATGGCCCTAAAGACACCCTCCTTCTCAATATTCACACCTTCACATAATTCCCTCCCACAATCGTACCAGGGCTGCTCTGTGTGACCAACAAAACATGGCAGAAGTGTTGGGGAGTTATGTCAGCAAGATGATGGAATTAGAGTTTTCTATTGTCATCTGCCTACCAGCATTGATTTTGACAACAACTCATGAGCAAGAGAACCCTTGTGTGAGTCTGGGAGTTCAGTGAAAAATTTCTAGCACATTGTTGGAGTAAAAAATCTGAGAGTAGGTGCATTGAAGAGAGTAAAATGAAACATTTTTCCTTTAGCAGTGATACCCTTTTCCTAAGGCAGCATAGTTCAATGCCAAGAAAGCTCCTTTGGCAAACAATTCCTCTCATGGGGGGAAGTGAGTGTGTAGTGAATGACCACCTGGCTTCCTGACCTGTATAGAACACTAGTTGCTGGGTGTCGCTGCCTTTCTTCCTTGCTCCTAGCCTTCCCCAGCCACTCAGCCATGCTAAGCCCCTCATTATTTTGAGTGGGATAAGAAAGAGGTGGACCTCTTGGATAGTGGGGGAAATAGGGAGATGTTGTTGAGGGTGTACAGACTTTCATCTATAGATGAATAAATTCTGGAGATCTAATGTATAGCTTGGTAACTATAGTTAAGAATAATCTATTGTATATTTGAAATCTGCTGAGAGTAGATCTTAAGTGTTCCCTTCAAACAGAAACACACACATATACACTCGAAGGTAAATATGTGAGGTGATGGATATATTAATTAGCTTGACTGTGGTATTCATTTTTCAGTATATGCCTATATTAAACATTACATTGTATGTATTAAATATATGCAATTTTCATTTGTCAATCATACCTCAATAACCCTGGAACAAAAGAAAATTAAACTAACTGTTGGTATGTCATTTCTGAGATTAGATTATAGCAGATACTATATATTTCACCTCTCTCTTTCTCTCTTTCTTCCCCCTTTCCTCCAGCCCCACAGCTCACTCACTTTTGGAGAAGCTGTGTTATGTCCAGATCTAAGGAGAGGCTCACCAGATAATGAAGTGAAGCTTCCTCCCAAGAGCCATACGAATGAGCTTTGAGGAAGACCCTCCAGCCCTGATCAAGTCTTCAGACACTTCAGGCAGGTCCAACAACTAGTTGTAACTTTTCAAGAAACCCTGAGCTACACCTCCTTAGTTAAACCTTTACCAGATTCCTGACTCTCATAAAATGTGTGAGATGATAAAATCTCTTGTTTTAAATGGATTAATTCTGGGGTGATTGTTATTCAATAAAAGATAGCTAATACATTGTTTTCTATTCTTTAACTACATTTTAACTATTTTTAAAAAGATAATATCTCCACTAATTAAAAAAAAAAAGCCCAGAGAAGTTTATAAAGTCTTTATCACTGATTTTTGTTCCCCAGATTCTCTCTTTTTTTTCTTTTTTACCTTACATGCCCCTCTTTTTTAAAAATTATACTCTAAGTTCTAGGGCACATGGGCACAGCGTGCAGGTTTGTTACATAGGTAGGTATACATGTGCCATGTTGGTTTGCTGCACCCACCAACTCGCCATTTACATTAGGTATTTCTCCTAATGCTATCCCTCCCCCAGCCCCCCACCCCATGACAGGCCCTGGTGTAGAGGACTACATACTCATAAATGAGATGTTCCCGATAAGTCCTGCTCCTGCAAACGAAGCAGGGTGTTCCTTCCCAGCAAACAGGGAGGACAAAGGAGCCAGCTGCAAACAGCAGACCCTGGGGGCTGATTTATGTGTAAACATTTTGAAAATCCAGAAAGTCAGGGAACGGTCAGAGAAACAACAATGTGTCTTGTGACTTGGCAACATTCCACAAATGACTGTATAAAATAAAGCAGAGCATGTCGTTCGGAGTGGCCGCCATGTTTGTCTCATCCTGTGTTGTCTTGTGTGTTCATTCCTTTGTTTAGGAAACACGTGGACCCCAACATCTGGCGCAGCGAGCAGGGTCCATGGCTCCATGAGAGCAAGGAACTGGAGGGGGAACACCCCGGGCAGGTAAATAAAGAAAGGGGGACCCACGGGAAAATTAGGGGGAATTCCACTTCTCTGGCCTCTGAATATTTGTGGTTACTCCAGAGATGGTTGATGTCTATAGGAGTAGAAGTAAAAGAAAAGACTTTGAAGTGATTGTTTGCCCATGTTGGACAACATTGTTATTGGTTTCAATATCAAACCAAAGTGCAGTTAAATTGAAAGGAATGGTTACAAGTGGTTAAAGTCCTGCGTCGAGCTCATCAGCGAGGGCAAACGATACCTCTGACTTTGTGGACTTTGTGTAGTTCCATTACTCAGGCATTAGAGTTACTTGAAACTGACTCAGAGCATGGCAATACTGCCACAGGAGGTGAGGCATCTAAAGCTTTAGAGAGGAATGATCCTAGAGAGAAACATATTTACGCCCTGGTTGCTGAGGACAAGGAATTGGAAAAAGAGCTAATGCCTCCTTCATCTGAAGGAAATTCTGATTCGCAGCATATTTTAGAGATGTTACAACAGTTGTTAAAATTGCAAGGTGCTGCTGCTCCTGTTTCTCCTATCTCTCTACCACGAGCCTTCCCTGTTACCTTCCCTTCTGCTCCTTTGGAAAAAGATTTTCCTTTGCCTCCACCTCCAACCTCTTTTCCTATGTCAGGTCAGGTTTTCTCTCTGCCTTTTCCTCCTGTAGGAGAAAAGAAGGAATCGAAGGAAAAGGATGATTTCGAGGAATTAAATCTATTCCCAATAACACGGGCTGCTTTCGGCCCCAATGCTCAGTTCCCAAACGGTGGCCAGAATATGACTTTTACAGCCCTACAATTTAAATTTTTGAAAGAAATGAAAGCTGCAACAAAAATTATTAAGACCTTTAAAGGCCAGTGGAGCTAATTTAGATGAGTATATTCGGGCTTGTGCAGGCATTGGAGGAGCTATTTACAAAGCTCAATTGTTCACCGGAGCACTTTCTAAGGCCTTAAAGAGTAATTCTAAACAGGTGTATGTTTTCAATGTTGGAAACCCTGTCATTTTAAGAAAGAATGCCAAAAAAAAAAAAAAACCGGGCTTCCCAACTACTAAAGAGAAAAAGTTACCTTCTGGGGAGTGCAAACGATGTGAAAAAAGTTGACATTGGACGAATGAATGTCGTTCAAAAACTGATAAGAGTGGAAATTTATTGTCAGCCCTCCCAGGAAATGGGAACCGGGGCCTGCAGGCTTGGGACCCCAACAATTACAGTGCCTGCCTACCACAATACCTTATTATGGTACAAGTCTCACAATTTATGTGCCTAGAGGCAGGGGAACGTATTGCACAATTGCTTTTATTGCCTTTTTTTTCCTTTCTTATCTAGAGATGTGTCTTGTCAAGGAGGTTTCGGTAGTACTGGAAAAGCTGGATACTGGACATCAGATAACTCAAAATTTCTCACTACCCATTTGAATCAGTCATCACTCATATTCGCTCCCATTCGGCGTTGCCAGGACCTTTAACTTTTGGGAATAACCAGATTGATTCCTTACTTATTAGAAGTGTCCAACAGGCTCAGGATGAGCACCAAGTACATCATGCTAATAGTTTAGGACTATAACGACGATTTTCTATAACACACCGTCAAGCCCGAGCTATTGGCGGAGCCTGCCCATCTTGTGCTCCTATTATTGCACCTTTTTTAAGTCCAGGTATTAATCCTCGAGGCACTCAACAAAATCACATTTGGCAAATAGATGTAACTTATGTTCCTTCTTTTGATCGTTTAAAATATGTTCATCATACAATTGACACCTGGTCACATTTCCAATGGGCTACACCATTGCCTTCTGAAAAGGCTGACTCTGTTATTACTCATTTACTTACTTGCTTTGTGGTTATGGGAGTTCCTGCTGAATTAAAAACTGATAATGCCCCTGCTTATTGCTCTCATAAATTGGCTGCCTTTCTTTCTTTATACCATATTCGACATTCCACTGGTATTCCATTTAACAGTCAAGGTCAAGCAATCATTGAAAGAGCCAATGCTACCTTAAAATTACAACTTTTAAAACAAAAAGGGGGAGATGGGCGAGATTCCCCAAAACATCAAATTCTGAAAGCCCTTTTTACTTTAAATTTTCTCAACCTTTGGTGCCAATTACAGCAGTCTGCAGCGGTGAAACATTTTCAACAGCCTTTAGAAAAGCCACAAAACAGTAATCTGTGGGTGTATTATCCTTCATTACAAGGGAAATATTTAAAAGGAAAAGCTTTACAATGGGGCCGAGGCTATGCTCTTGTCCGTACAGATGCCGGAGATGAGTGGTTTCCATCTCGATGGTTGAAACAGTGCCATGGCGAAGAGGAGCCGATCCGGAGAATTCCTCAAGGAATTTCAGGAGCTGAGTCCAAGCGCTCAGAGAACACTCACCTTCGGGACTCGACGTGCGGAGCCCCCAACATGGGGTCAACTGAAGAAGCTTACTCAGAAAGCTGAAGGGGTTGTTCAACAAGCTGGGCAGCCCAAAACCCCACTGACTTTATTCCTGGCTATGCTGGCCATAGTAAATTGTCAGCTAATGACTGGAGAATTTACATACTGGGCTTATATTCCTTTTCCACCCTTATATTAAGGTGTGGCCTGGGGAGACAGAAAAGTCCCAGTATTTACTAATGATACTGCTTGGATGCCATCACCTTTTTTAAACCAGGATCCTGAATTAGACACTGGCACAGTAAATAGTTCATATCAATTTGGGGTTGAAGGATTACCTATATATCTTGGGAGTAGTCCACATTGTCTGCATCTTTCTCATGAGGCTTGGGCTGTTCGCTATAACCATAGTCATATCTCTGTCTTTACTATGATTATTGTGGTTCAAAGTTTTAAGTATAATCATACTACAGTACTTAATGAAACTCTGCCAAGTACATTATCTTTATGCCCTATCCCTGATGTGTCCGGAAGTGTTTCCCAACTAGAGTGGACTAGATGTAGAAGTAGTGGGCCACGATTGTTGTTAGAAGTAAAAGGGAAGAGTCGTAAATACCTTGTTACAGATTGGAGTGTACATGGAGATTTTGAAACTAAATTCAGCCATGTCAATCTGCATTGGCATAAAGGTAATCACAGCATCGCTGCAGATGGCAATGAAACTATTATTTGGCATGATGGTGGTTTATCACCCCCTATGCCATATTTGGCTAATACCTCACAAATACAAAGTCATATTTGGAAGTTGCTAGCTGCTGGTAAACCAATGTTCACTTTCACTGGAAACCCTGTCCTTAAATCTTACTACTAATATTGCTAACCCTTTCCACATATCTTTGCATTGAAATAGTTCTAGATATGTTATTGTATGTGTAAGAAAACCTTATTTGTTGTTAACAGGAATTTTTAAATGGGATAATTATACAGGGGTAGTTAACTGTATGGACAATTGTACATTCTTAAGTTGTATAAATACTACTTGGTGGAATAATAATTGGAATGAGTCTCATTCCCATTTATATATACTAAGAGCCAGAAAAGAAACCTGACTACCTGAGAACTTAACACGTGCCTAGAGTGAATCTGCTGGGGTCACTCAAATTTACAAAGTAATGCAAGATCTTGTCCACCACAGTCGGAGGATGGTTGGAATCATCATGACCGCGGTGATAGGACTTGTAGCAATTGCTTCCACCGCCGCTGTTGCTGGATTAGCTCTACACCAGAGTATACAAAAACATACCTAAACATAGAAAAACTACAATAAAAATAATATATATAAGATTTTAAAAGGCATACCTGTATAAGGTGCTTACTATAAAAGAGCTTGCAGAAGTGAAAGTTGTTCTGAGTGAATCAGGGAGTGAGTGGTGAGTGAATGTGAATACCTAGGACATTACTGTCCACTGCTGTAGGCTTTTAAAACACAGTATGCTTAGAGTACACCAACTTTATACAAAATATTTTTGCACCTCAATAATAAATTAAGCTTAGCTTACTGTAACATTTTTACTTTATAAACTATTAAATATTTTTAACTTTTTGTCTCTTTTATAATAATAGTTTAAAACAGAAACATTGTACAACTGTAAAAAATATTTTCTATTTTAGATCCTTAGTCTGTAAGTTTTTTTCTATTATTTTATTTTATTATTTTGAGACGAAGTCTTGCTCTGTCACCCAAGCTGGAGGAGTGCAGTAGCACGATCTCAGTTCACTGCAACCTCCATCTCCTGGGTTCAGGCGATTCTCCTGCCTCAGCCTCCCAAGTAGCTGGGACTACAGGCACGTACCACCACGCCTGGCTAATGTTTGTATTTTTAGTAGAAACGAGGTGTCACCATATTGGCCAGGCTGGTCTCAAACTCCTGATCTCGTGATCCACCCGCCTCAGCCTCCCAAAGTGCTGGGATTACAGGAGTGAGCCTCTGCATCTGGCCTATTATTATTATTTTTACTTTATAAACTTTACTTTATAAAAGTTTTTGCTAAAAACGAAGACACAGACATACACATTAGTCTAGGCCTACCAATATCCCTGTCTTCTACCTCCACATCTTGTTCCACTGGAAGGCCTTTAGGTGCGATAACACACATGGAGCTGTCATCATCTATAACCCTGCCTTCTTCTGGAATACCTCTTGAAGGATGCACCTGAGGCTGTTTTTTGGTTAATTTTTCTTTGTATGTAACTAGAAGGAGTATAATCTAAAGTAAAGATAAAAAGCATGGTATACTATAGTAAATACATAAACCCAAGACATATTTATTATCATTATCAAATATTATGTAGTACACTTCCTTATATGGGCTATAGTTTAATAGGACTGGCAGTGCAGTATGTTTGTTTACATTGGCATCATCACAAACATTTCGTAAAGAATTGTGCTATGACAAAAAAAAAAAAAGGTCACTACATTTTACTTTAAACCCATGACAAGGCAAGTGTCTGAAAAACAACTTACCCATTTGAAGTTAATGATGGCTAGCAGAAATGGGAGAAAATTAGGGAAATTCTCTCAAATTGTGTAAACTTGGATTTTTGAGGCTACGTTATTGAAGTTGGGTAGAATATTTTTAAAACTCTCAGATCTCTAATGAGAAAGCCAAAGATAAAGACACAATTCTTTCTTTAATTAGCGAATAATACATAAGGGATGTGGAAGGGTATGCTTCACAATTTATTACATCAGATATCTAAGAGGTCTTATGTTTGCCAGCATTCATTTGAATAACTGTTAAACACTCTCAAAAAGACCACAATGTAGAAAGAGATATAATTCCAAAGAAGAAGTTTGAAAGCTGCATTGCAAGTGCTGTGAAAGAAACACACAAGTGTTGTAGGTGTAACGATGGGGCAATGGAAATTCCATGGAGAAAGTTAGGCTTTAAGAATGACTTACAGATTGGCCAGGCGCGATGGCTCATGCCTGTAATCCCAGCACTTTGGGACACCAAGGCGGGCGGATCATGAGGTCAAGAGATCGAGACCATCCTGGCCAATGTGGTGAAACCCTGTCTCTACTAAAAATACAAAAATTAGCTGGGCTTCGTGGCACACGTCTGTAGTCCCAGCTGCTTGGGAGGCTGAAGCAGGAGAATTGCTTGAACCCAGGAGGCGGAGGTTGCAGTGAGCCGAGATCACGCCACTACACTCCACCCTGGCAACACAGTGAGACTCCATCTTGGATAAAACAAAACAAAACAAAACAAAACAACAACAACAAAAACCGCAATGACTTACAGAGCATTTCTTCAAAAAAATAAGAAAAAATTTTTACTCCCTATATAGAAAATAACTAGGACAAAGTAGGGGGAAAAATAGCATATTATTCTCCAGGACAAAATCCTGGAATCTTGGTCCTCTGCATTACCTTTTACAGTGATTCACTAAAATGTCCACTAAACTCTAGTATCTATGGCCTTTTAAGTCTTAGGAAATATTTGTAGAATACTACACAGCCAAGCAAAAAGAATTAAATAATTTTCTTTGGATCAAAATGTATGTAGCTGGAGGCCATTATACTAAACAAACTAATGTAAAACAGAAAAACAAATGCTACATGTTCTCACTTATAAGTGGGAGTTAAAGATTGGGTACACATAAACAGAGCTGGGAACAATAGACACTGGAGACTTGTAGAGGGGAGAAAAGTAGAAGGGGGAAAAGGTTGAGAAACTACCTATTGAGTACTATGCTCACTACTCACTACCTGGTGAAGGATTCATTTGTACTCCAAACCTCAGATTCATGTAATATATACCTTTGTGGCAACCTATTCATGCACCCCCTGATTCTAAAACAAAAGTTGACACAATCTGTTCATGCACCCCCTGATTCTAAAACAAAAGTTGACAAAAATATATCTGGTACCTCAGTCACTCTTAGGAGTACATAGAAACTCATAAACATTAAATAAGGCCTATATCATGAAAATCAATTTATCACACTGTGGATTTTCCAAAAATGTTTTAAAACTGGAACTTCTTTTTGAGAAATATCATTTCTGGCTCTGGCAACATTTCTCAAGGAATCTAGTCACTTAATCATTCTACAACAGTGTACTGACCTATTATTGCAACAACATTTGTATACTCCTCAATCCATGTCGGGTTCAGAAATAAAACTAGGTCCCAGGCAACCTCCTCTTTTTTAAGCTCCTAAAACAATGACCGTACAGAAAATTATATCCAGCAGCCAATTCCTCAACCTTTAATCATTTTACTTTGCCATAATCCAATCACTTCCACCACAACCTACATACACACCTCATTCCATGCCTGATGTCAGATGAGGGCAAGCAGAAGGGATAATGCATGTGTTCTCATTTTATATCTGCTTAGTTTTCCAGTCTGATGGCATTCGCTCCAGCAACAAACCTCATTTCCTTTATCAGCTTCTTCATCATCTTAACTCTGGATCTTATTTTAAAAAAACCAACAAAACTCTATCCCTCAGGGCAATGCTTTATAATTCATTTCTTCAGGATTGCATTCCTTAAAAATATATTTATTGATCACCTTTACTATACCTAATACTATCCAATAAAAACACTGAAAGGGAGTTCTCACCTTCTTCCTACAACATGTGGGTACCTACATATGTTGTCAGAAACAGTAATAGCTAAACTGATACAGGATATCAGCACCACATCACCTTCCTTGCTGGCTTTGTAGTCTGGTGGTTTTTTGTGTGAAATTTTGTGTGATCACATACATATGTATGTAGGCAAATACCTGTAGTCTTGGGACGTCATGAGTATGATTGTGCATTCTCTCTTTGTACTATGTCCTCTGTCTCTCCTTACATGTTTGATAGAGCCTTTCTCCATCCCTCCTAATGTACTTTGCACCTGAACCTTGATCTCTAAATCTCTAAGAAGCAGCATTTTGAAATGCCCCATGCATCTGTTAGAGTGTGTACAATTTAATTTGCTAAGGAGAATGTATTTATGTATTTATTAAAACCCTGATTCCTTTGAGATGGGAACTGAGACATGGATGTAACTTCATTAAAAGGCACCGGAAATTTATTTTAAAATCTGTTTCCTTCTCCACTGAGACTACAGAACAAAATTTCTTCATTTTCTCAAATAATCAATTCTTTTAACAATAAGAATTTATGTGATTCTTCTTTTTAAATTAAATTTCAAAGTTCCAGGCAAATATCTGTATTATTGGCTCAGATCCTATTCTGCATTCTTCATTACTCTGTAAGTCAACCGTTTCTCTCTCTGTCTCTGCCTCTCTTTTTCTCTCCCACCCTTGGGCTTGCCTCTCTCACTTCCATCCTTGTGCATCTTGAAATATTTATTCCCAAGCCCCTTTCTGTAATTCATATAAAATTCTTCAAGTTCACAATTTAAACAACTTTCCAGATAAATGTACTTCATGAAAGAAAACTTTACTAATCCATTCAATTCTTTTCCCTCTTTATTCACAGTATTCAATGAATAGTTTTTAAGGTCCATTGCCCTGGAATTACTCTTCAAACCCATCTCTTGACACTCACTGCTTTCTTCCCTCCACCCCAGGCATGTGCTTTATGCCATTTCTCAATTCCAAGCTCACCTTTGTCCCAGAGGTTTTGCCTTTTCCATTCATAAAACCTGGAACACTGTCCTGTAATACCTTCCAAAGTCTTGCTCTCACCCTTCATTCATCTCTCCTCAAATATCTAGACCTCAAAGAAGTTTTTCCTGGCCATTGGATTTAAAAGGGTAACCTTTCCAAATCTAATGTCTTAGCCTGCTTTATTTAGATTTCTAACATTTATACCTTCTTGAAATTATATTGTATTCATTGATTTTTCTTTTATTTTGTAAGTATAGTAGTCCCATGAAGGCAGAGACTATGGCTCTTTTTCATGGTTTTTTCTCAAGTCACTAGGGCAGTCTCTGTCATGTAGTTGTTGCATAAATATTATTTATTTAATGAGTAAGTAATAAAGTAAATCCAAAAAGGAGGAGTCTTAAAACACTGGAACATACTCTTGCTAGCTGTTCTCCCTTCAATGCCCTAATGGGACTTCTATGCCATAGTTCAATGTAAACAGACCTTTTGAAGACACTTTTCTCATTCTCTTTTAGAATTTATCTTGCAAATCACAGTATCAATCCTTCATCCCTTCCAAACATGGTTTCCTTACCAGATTTCTGTGAAAGATAAGCCATTTACTTATTCACATATCTCACTGGTTACAGTGCAAGTGAAACATTAGATATTCACAGTGTCAGTTTCTAAAAACTTGCCTCAGAGACCACAGCTACATATAAAAGAAAGAGCTAGCTTATAAATCCACCAATTGAGAAAAAGAAATGCTGGAAATTAGTCATCTAATATAGATTCTAACTGATAAGAATGAAATGGCAAATTAAACACAAAAAATTTAAAAAGTAGAGATAAAATAATGGAGTGAAAAACATAAAATAAAAAGACTCACCAAGTTTCAATACTAATTTTCAAAAAATTACTCAAATTAAAAAGCCTTTACCAATATCAATCCTGAAAAACAGATAAAATAATTTCAAACTACACCATGTAACTTGCAAGATGTTATTATGAATAACTTTATTTAAATTAATTTAATGAATTTGCTACTTGACATCAAACTACAAATTCCTAGGAAAACTTCCCTCACCAAGAAGACATAAGAATAAATAGGAAAAGCTACATGGTTCCCATACTCCTAAGACACACTATAGCAAACATCATGATCGAAAAGATTGTAAAATATTTTCCCCAAAGTATGGAATAAAGAAGAGTTAGTAATTATTACTATTTCTACTTTTAATTTTACTGGAGGCCTTAGTCACTTTTAAAAGACAAAAACAAATACATCATAAAGTAAGAGGTATGAGGCAACCAGGGCTGCAGTGACCTCAGGCCTCACATCAGACATGCACTTCCAGGCCAAACACATAGTCATTGAAAGGCCTCAGACCCTATCTGGTTGTTGGTCAGGGATATATAATTTCCTAACATTATGATATTACTTATGAAGCAGCTCACAGTTAGTTCTTCTCAAAATGTGTGAGCTTGAGAGAGGTATAGAAGGTTCTCAAAACAAAATCCATAGTCTTTTGGAAGTCTTTTGATATCCTAAACCCACTCCTAAGGGGAGAAGATGACACAAGGACCTCAATAGTAGGAGGTAAGAATCAGTGGGTGCCATTTTAGAGGCTGCCACTGGCCTAAAGTGGAAACAACTCTAATGCAAACAGCAGAACAGATAGATAAACTGTGGTACATCCACATGGCAGAATAACATACAGCAGGGGAAATAAGCAAACCGTTGCTAAATGTAATGACTACATTCAAACACGTGTTTGAATTTTAAAAAATCAGATATAAATGCAACTATACAGTAATGCTTCCATTTATATAAAATTAAAACCAGGTAAAATTATTTGATAGTGATGGAAACTTGGATAGTGGTTATGTTTGGCAGCTAGAGACTGCAAAGAAAAGGAGCATAATAGATGTTTTAAACTGAGTTCTCTACAGCAATAGAACCAATAGGAAATATATTGATAGATATATAGACACACGCAAACACACAAATCAAACAAAAAACAGAAGAGACAATGGTGCAAGTTCCAGTTTGATTCCAAGGACCTGAGGAAAAGGAGAACCAATGGTATAAATTCCCGTTCAAGTTGGAGTCCAAAGGCAAGAGAAGACTGATGGCTTAGGTCAAATAAATTTAGGCAGAAAAAAATAATTCTTTGATGCTCAACCTTTTATTCTATTCAGGCCTTCAATAGACTGATTGAGGCCTATCTATTGTAGGAAGGTGATCAAATTTATCTAGTCTATAATTCAAATGTTAATGCCATATAAAAATAACCTCCCAGACACACCCCAAAATAAATTTATCCAAATATCTGGATACCCTCTGGCCCAGTCAAGTTGACATATAAATTAATCTTCAAAATGGGGTTTTTGGTTCTGTTTCTAGAATTGGGTTATGGTTATATGGATTTTATCACTTTATGAAAATTTGTTGAACTGAATACTTATGTTTTCAATGTTTTCTGTACTTACTCTATCTTTATGTAACATCAGGCATTCTAAGAATATGTCCTCTCTTTCCTCTCCATTTTATCCTTAGATAAATTTTCTCTGATGGTATGAAACAAACTTGGCCACTCATAGGAAACTGTAATCATATTTGGAAGCAGGTGCAGCTAAAAAGAACTTTATGAAGGAAACACCTTGATATAACTTCCTTTATCAATTAATCCAGTTTAGCATCATTCCTCAGGAAACATCTGAACATTCTGTTCATCCTAATGTGATAAAATGTAAAATTCAGAACCCCACTTATGAAGAATTTTTAGTAAAATTTTTAATCCACATGTAATAAAATATAGTATATTGTGCTATATAATAGTATATAGTAGACTCATACAGAATAAGATAGAGAATAGAATAGATAAAACTACTCCTTCAATAATTTAATATTAACACACAAAGATATTTATACATACAGGCACACATACGGTAGAGATTAGTGGTTGTATTGTGACAATACATATTCTTTAGATGCATATATACTTAAGTATTTAGAGTGAAGCGTTATGACATCAGTAATTTACCTTAAAATGTTTCAGTAAGAAATTATATGCAGAAAGGGTTGTAAAATATGAGAAAATATTTACAATTGTTGAATGTGACTATATGGGTGTTCTTTGTTTTATTTTTAAATTTTTTGTATGTATGACAAATTTTAATAAACAGTTTCTAAATGAGAAAGTACTGTTCAATATATTCTTTTTAAAAAATACAATGAGCATGTGGTATATGTTTACAGGGGATTAAAGACAAACATAGGACTCAAAACTATAAAACTACTAGAGGAAAACATTTGAGAAACACTCTATGTTATTGGTCTGGGCAAAGATTCCTTGAGTAAGTCCTCAAAAGCACAGGTAACCAGAGCAAAAATGAACAAATGTGATCACATTAAGCTAAAGTTTGGCACAGCAAAGAAAACAACCAACAAAGTGAAGAGACAACCCACAAAATGAAAGAAAGTATTTGCAAACTACCACCTTACAAGGAATTAATAACTAGATTATGTGAAAAGCTCAAACAACTCAATAGCAAAATTATAATAATAAGTAATTGATTTGCAAATGGGTGGAAGATCTTTTCTTCCTTTTCTTATCTTTTTCTTTTCCTTTTTTTTTTTTTTTTTCCGACAGGATCTCACTCTGTCACCCAGACTGGAGTGCAGTGGTATGCTCCTGGCTCACTGCAACCTCAACTTCCTGGGCTCAAGCAATCCTCCCACATCAGACTCTTGAGTAGCTGGGACTACAGGCATGTGCTACCACGCCCAGCTAATTTTGTATTTTTTGTAGAGCTGAAGTTTTGTCCTGTTGCCCAGGCTCAAACTCTTAGACTCAATCTTCCCACCTCGGCCTCCCAAAGTGCTGGGATTATAGGCATGAGCCACCATACCTGGTGGCAAAATATCTTAATAGACATTACTGAAAATAAGACATATAGATTACCAACAAATACATGAAAAGATGCTCATCATCACTGATTATCATAGAAATGCAAATCAAAACTACAATGAGATATCATCTCACTCCAGTTAAAATGGCTTTTTTCAAAAAGACAGTCAATAAAGACTGCTGGTGAGGATGTGGAGAAAGGGAAACACTTCTACCCTGTGGGTGGGAATGTAAATTAGAACAGCCACTGCGGAGGACAGTATAGAGGTTCTTCACAAAATAAAAATAGAACTACCATATGATCCAGCAATCTTACTGCTAGGTATATATCCAAAAGAAAGTAAATCAGTATGTCAAAGAGATATCTGTATTCCCATATTTATTGCAGACTATTCATAAGAAAGAAAATATAGAATCAACATAAGTGTCCATCAAAAGATGAATGGATAAAGAAAATGTGTACCTATACACAATGGATTATTATTCAGTCATGAAAAAGGATGACACCCTGTTATTTCAAACAACATGGGCCAGGCACAGTGGCTCATGCCAACACTTTGGCAGGCCTAGGCGGGCTGATCAACTGAGGTCAGGAGTTTGAGACTAGCCGGGCTAACATGGCGAAACCCCGTCTCTACTAAAAAAAGAAAAATTAGCAGGGATTCTTGGTGGGGGCCTATAATCCCTGTTACTTTGGAGGCTGAGGTGGGAGAATTGCTTGAACCCAGGAGGCGGAGGCAAAGGTTATAGTGAGCCAAGATCACGCAGCTGCATTCCAGCCTGGGCAACAGAGGCTGTCTCAAAAAACAAAGAAGAAAAAAAGGAAAGAAAGAAAGGAAAGCAAGGAAAGGAAGGAAAGGAAGGAAGAAAGAAAGAGGATGGAACAGGATGACATTGTGTTAAGTGAAATAAATCATGCAAATAGTACATGTCCTCGCTCTTATGTAGACCTTAAAAAAAATTGATCTTATAGAGACAGAGTAGAAGGATGGTTACCAGAGGCTGTAAAGGGTAGTGAGCAGGACAGGATAAAGAGGGATTTTTTAATAGGTACAAAAACACAGTTACAAGGAATAAGATCTAGCATTCACTAGCATAATTGAGTAACTATAGTTAACAATAATATATTATATATTTCAAAATAACTAGCAGAGTAGAAGTAGAATGTTCTTAACACAAAAAAATTATAAATTATTGAGGTGACAGATATACCAATTTTTCCAGTATAATCATTACACATTGTATCCTTGTATCAAAATTTCACAGCACCCCATATATAGGTACAACTAGTATGTGTCCCAATTATGAAATAAATATGCTGAACAAATTTTATACGTAAAAAGTTGTCACGCATTAGACATGGTATGAAATGATAGAATTCAAAGCAACAATTATTATAATAGAGAAAAGTACATAAGAGTCAAGAATATCCATCTCAAAATATAACTTCAAAATAATTACAATAATGGTCATTGAAATTAAAAATATAATGTATCAAAATTCATAGAGACTTTAATGCAACCCTTATAGAAACAAGCTGTTTGAGAACACAAAAGTAAGCAAAAGTAAAGAGAATGCACATTTAAAAAATAATTGGAGAATGTATATTGCTTTTAAATACATCTGAGTTATTGTTAAATGTCCACTTCTTAAAGTCACGTATATACACATGAACACACACACCAAATTATAAGCATATATATCATTTGAAATCCAAAATAAAATCTAACCCCACTAACTTATTTATCTGCAGATTAAATACACAATAGAAAATAATCAATGGCTTAAAATGAATGCCCAAACAGAAATTGGGTACATTTTAATTTAAACAAAAACAAAAGCTCAACATAGAAAAATGACTGGTGTTCATTCAAATCAGTACTCAGGAGGAAATGTCAGTTACGAACTTATTTTTCTCCTAATTACATTAGAAAAGTCATAATACAAGAAAATCTCCACTATCCCACAAATAAACCATGTGTACCACACCTTACCTGATTCATAAGTCTGTCCTTTGATTTATCACTCTGCATTAATATATGCTCTGTGCCTTTCTCTCTCAAACTGGATAAAGAGACTTTCTGGAAGAACAGAGCATCAGGAGAAAAAGTCTTGCCTATCAATAGAAAGTGCTGGTTCAAACAATTAATACAGGCAAGGATTCAATCCATACTGGCCAGTTTAATTGCCTTCTACCAGTTCCTCTCTATGAACATATGAACACAAACACATACACACACCACATTTTCTAAATGATTACAACTATTTATCCAGAGACAAAAAGACAAAGCAAACCCAGCAAAAACATTCAAACAAACAAATGGATATATTTTGTGATTGGGACATTTCACTGAAGGTGATTGTGAAATAGTATTTATCTACCAATACACTCATAATTATTTTATGATTATGAAATAATTATGAAACATTATTTCATGATTTTGATATTATCTCATAATTATGAAATATCTCACTTTCTTTCTACCCAAATTCCCTGGTGTCTCTTCTCTCCTCCCTAGTGGCTGCTTCATCATGAATGCTAAGAGAGACCCTCCAAACTCCAACTGGTTAGTGATCTGTCTTGAAGAAAATCCTCAGCACTCTCTCCCTAATATGTTTGCTTCTGACCCCATAGATTACACGATTGAGGGCAGGAGGAACAACCACGTATAGATTAGCCAAGAAAATGTGGATATATTAGGGAATATCATGGCAAAAACGGTGTGTAAAGAAAGAGAAAAATGCTGGTGTAAAAAAGGCTAAGATAACACCAATGTGAGAGCCACAAGTTTTGAAAGCTTTGAGTCCAGCTTCCCAGGAGGGCAGACAGAAGACAGCATAGAGGATCCTGACATAGAAGAGAATAACAAGGAACACATCCAATAACAAGAGAGAAATGCTGCCAAGACCAAACATAATGTTGACTTTGATGCTGGCACAGGCCAGACGAGCAATGCCCATGTGCTCACAGTAAGTATGAGGAATGATACAATGTCCACAGAAGGGCAACCTTAAGAGGAGAAACACCAGTGGAACGACCATGTACAAGCTCCTCAGGACAGCAATGCCTGCAATGAGGCTGATGATTTTGCTAGTGAGGATCATGGTGTACCGAAGAGGTTTGCAAATGGCAATGTAGCAGTCAAAGGCCAGGGCCACCAACACGATGCTCTCCATGACAGTGAAGAAATGGACGAAGAACATCTGAGAAAAGCAGCCTCCAAAAGATATTTCCTTTATATTAAACCAGAAGATGCCCAGCATTTTGGGGATGGTGGCTGTAGACAAGCCCAGGTCAATGGAATCCAGCATGTCCAGGAAGTAGTACATAGGCCCATGGAGACTCTGCTCAGTCTGGATCACAAACAAGATGGCAGCATTTCTCAGGAGTGCAACAAGATACACAAAGAAGAAAAGGACTCCAATCCATATGTGCACATCTTCTAGCCCTGGAATACCCAGCAGTAGGAATGAAGAAGGATGGAACTGGGTGTAGGCATTCTTTCTGTCACAAAAATCTGTTGTGCATATCAGTGACAATTATTGACTTTCCATTAGTGATTCTTGCTCCACTTCTCACTTTGTCCTGACTCCTGCTAAAAACAAACAAACAAACAAACAAAAAACAAACAAACCAGTATTGTGCTCTTTTTGATTCCTCTCTGAAAAAGGGTAAAATACCTCTTATTCTTCTAGGCTCATATCAGCATGAAACAGAACCAATAATTAAATCAGCTTTACCTGATTGCCACTTTTCCTACCAGAATTTATTACACATGAGGAACAAAGTCAGGGAGAAATATCTATGTGCCTGATAGAAATTTATAATGAAGAGTTAATGCAGAAACTAATTTTTAAAATAAGGTTTCAGAATCTATGAATCTGATAGTTTTATGCCTATTTTTCTTAACTTTCAGGCTGATTTTTGTTATTTGTAATCTCTGTTAATCCCTTTCTAGAGATCCTTCTAACAATAAAGTTTACATTTATGCACTGAGTGTGTGTTTGTGTGTGTCTATGCATTTCTACATGAGTTGTAGAGTACTAGTGGATTTACTTTTAGAGCAAAGAGGAAAAACCTGTATTTACATATATATGTAATTTTTTTGTTATTATACTTTAAGTTTTGGGGTACATGTTCAGAACGTGCAGGTTTGTTAACATAGGTAAACATGTGCCATGGTGGTTTGCTGCACCCATCAACCCATCATCTACGTTAGGTATTTCTCCTAATGCTATCCCTCCCTAGTCCCCTTCCCCCCAACAGGCCCCAGAGTGTGACGTTCCCCGCCCTGTGTCCATGTGTTCTCACTGTTCAGCCCCCACTTATGAGTGAGAACATGTGTCGTTTGGTTTTCTGTTCCTGTGTTAGTTTGCTGAGGATGATGGTTTCCAGCTTCATCCATGTCACTGCAAAGGACATTATCTCATCCTTTTTAATGGGTGCATAGTACTCCATGGTGTATATGTGCCACATTTTCTTTATCCAGTGTATCGTTGATGGGCATTTGGGTTGGTAGTCTTTGAAAAGCCTACATTTTTTATATGCCACTTAAAACTTCTCAATTTTAAATATTAAGTTAATAAATTGAAAACAAGATAACAAAAAATTTTAATATGATGTTTCAGAAAATAAACAACTCCCTGATCATCACAACTTCTTTTGCAAAAAGAATATTGTATCCATCATTTTTTGAAATTGGGTAAATAAATTTAAAAGAAGATAATTAATGAAACTATTTTGCACTTAAAGCTAAATATGGAATCAAAGATTAATTTAGATAAATACACCATATATAGAACTCATAAAAAACCACATACGTTAAAGAAACTGTAGAGAGAGGGATTTTTTCTTCTAGAGAATTTTAAATATTATCTCAGACTTACATGGACAGGGAGAAGAACTTTATTCTACAATGTATTTCCTACTAATGCTGTTCTCCATCTGGTATGCTAGTGTCTTTATGGAATTTTGCTTTTCATGGCACAGAAAGAAAAAATTTTATATGATTTTGTTTTGTAACACTCTTCCTGTCTATAGAAAAATTCTCAAAAGAAGACATTCATACAGCCAACAGACACATGAAAAAATGCTCATCATCACTGGCCATCAGAGAAATGCAAATCAAAACCACAATGAGATACCATCTCACACCAGTTAGAATGGCGATCATTAAAAAGTCAGGAAACAACAGGTGCTGGAGAGGATGTGGAGATATAGGAACACTTTTACACTGTTGGTGGCATTGTAAACTAGTTCAACCATTATGGAAAACAGTATGGCGATTCCTCAAGGATCTAGAACTAGATGTACCATATGACCCAGCCATCCCATTACTGGGTATATACCCAAAGGATTATAAATCATGCTGCTATAAAGACACATGCACACGTATGTTTATTGCGGCACTATTCACAATAGCAAAGACTTGGAATCAACCCAAATGTCCATCAGTGACAGATTGGATTAAGAAAATGTGGCACATATACACCATGGAATACTATGCAGCCATAAAAAAGGATGAGTTTGTGTCCTTTGTAGGGACATGGATGCAGCTGGAAACCATCATTCTTAGCAAACTATCACAAGAACAGAAAACCAAACACCGCATGTTCTCACTCATAGGTGGGAACTGAACAATGAGATCACTTGGACTCGGGAAGGGGAACATCACACACTGGGGCCTATCATGGGGAAGGGGGAGGGGCGAGGGATTGCAATGGGAGTTATACCTGATGTAAATGACGAGTTGATGGGTGCAGCACACCAACATGGCACAAGTATACATATGTAACAAACCTGCACGTTATGCACATGTACCCTAGAACTTAAAGTATATTAATAATACTAAATAAATTTTAAAAAAAGAAAAATTCTGAGCTCATTTATAATAAATTAAATTTTTCAAAAATCAATGTGAGAGATGTTTATTATTGAACAAATTCTCTTCTAAAACTAGTTCTACAGATAATGTGAAAGTGATTGACTTTGAATTGCACAATTGCACAGAACACTTTGATTCAAATTTGAGAATATGTGGAGGCTCGAAGAAGTCAGAGTCCAGTGGTCACCATTAGGAGCAAATAAAATCAGTACGCTCCACTTTAAACCTGTAACAAGGCAAGAGTCTACAAAAAACTACCCATTTGAAGCTAATGATGGCTAGCAGAAATGGGAGAAAATTAGGGAAATTTTCTCAAGATGGAGAATATATACATAGTTATTGAGACTGTTGACAATAGCTTTAAAGTTCTCAGATCTGTAATAAGAAAATCAGACATAAAGACACAATTCCTTCTTTCCCCATTAGTGAATAATACATGACAGATGTCGAAGGGACTTCACAATTTATTCCACCAAATATCTACGAGGTCCTATATTTGCCAGCCAGCATTCGTTTGAGTAATACCTGTCAAACGTTCTCAAAAAGACCACAGTGTAGACAGAGATACAATTCCAGAGAAGAAATTTTAAAGCTGCATTGCAAGTGCTATGATAAAAAAACACATCAAATGTTGCAGGTGTAGAGATGGGGCAATGAAAATTCCAGGGAAGAAGTTGGGCTTTGGCTGTGACTTAAAGAAAAATTGCTTAATATATATATTTTATATATAATATGTATTTATATATTACGTATATTTTGTATATTATATGTATTTATATATTATATATTTTATTCTCTATATATAGAGATATATTTATCTCTCTATATTTTTTATCTCTCTCTCATATATATATAAAATTTTCTATGGAGACAAAAACAAGGACAAAGTGAGGAAAAGAAATATATTGTCCAGCCAGGACAAAATCCCAGAATCTTGGTTCTCTGCATTAGTTTTTACAGGGATACAGTAAAATGTCCTCTGAACTCTGAACTCTGTATATGCACTTCTATGTCCTAAGAAATACCTGGTATCTTAGTTACTCTTGGTAAAACAGAAACTCATAAAGATAAAATAAGGCTGTATATCATGAAAATCAATTTCTCACACATATTTTGTGGATTTTTCTAAATGAGTTTTATAACTGGGACTTTTATTTGAGAAAACATCATTTCCAAGTCTACAAACATTTCTCAAAACATCTAGTCCCTTATTCTATGACTGTATGCTGACCTATTATTACAGCATGCATTTGTATATTCTCCAATTTGTGTTGGGTTCAGAAATAAAACTAGGTTCCAGCACCTTTGTTTGACCTTCTAAGACTAAGGTTTACACAGAATTATATCTGGCAGACATATTCTCAAACCTTGCTTCTTTTTACTGCACCTTAATCCAATAACCCTCACAAAGTCTTCATACACACCTCATTTCATGTCCCTTGTCAGATGATGGTAAACAGAAGATAAAATGTACATGTTTTAATTTTATATCTGCTTAATCTTCCAGTCTCATGCCCATCATTCCAGCACCAAAGCTGATTTCCTTTATCAGCTTCTTTGTCACGTTAACTTTGGAGACTCTTTTTAAAAGACTCTATTCCTCAGGCTCATGATTCACAATTCATTTCTTCAAAAATGTGATTATTAAAAACTTATTTACTGATTACCTTTAGTATACCTAATACTACCCAATAAAAGCAGGAAAAAAATCCTGTCCTTTTGCTATCACATTTAAGCTCCTGTATATAAGGTTCAGAAACAAGAGCTATAGGATATATTGCTACATCATCTTCCTCATCAGCTTTGCAGTCTTGTTGGTTTCATGTGTGAAATTTTGCAGGGTTACAGGTATATATGAATGTAAAAAAGCATGTGTAGTTTTGGGGAGGTCAAGAGTATGATTGTGCTTTCTCTCTCCATACTCTGTCCTCTATCTTTCCTTATAAGTTTGACATAAGCCTTTCTCCATCTCTCCTATTGTATTTTGTGGCTGAATTTTGATATGACTTACCTTGATCTCTAAATCTCTAAGAAGCATCATTTTGAACACCATTTGGCATCTGCATGAGCGAACAATTTAGCATGCTGAAGAGAAGGCATTTATGTTTTCATTAAAACTTTGATTCCTTTGGGATAGGAACTGCTGTATATATGACACAGTGGCACGACTTAATTAAAAGGCACTTCAAATTTGTTTTGCAGTCCCTTTTGCCCTACACATACTAGAGAAAAATATTCTTCATTGGTCCAAATAATCATTTTTTTACCAACAATAATTTGTATGATTTCTTCTTTTTAAACTAAATTTCAAAACCCCTGGTGAATACCTGATTTATTGGTTCAGATCCAATCCTACAGTCTTCATTACTTTATAAATCAATCCTCTTTCTCTCTCTCTCTCCTCAATCTCTGTCTTTCCATCTCTCTCCTCTCACTTGCTCTCTTTCTCTCTTCTCTCTCTGTACTTGCCTCTCACTTCCACTCTCACATATCTTGAAGCATAAATCTATAGTCTCTTCACGTAATCTATATAAAAAATGCAAGTTTACAATGCAAACCATCTCCTGATAAGTGTACTTCATGGAATAAAACTTTACTAATACATTGATCCCATTTCCTTCTGTATTCACTGTATTTGATAAAAACTTACAACGTTCGGTTGCCCTGGAATTATTCTTCAAACCCATCTCTTGCCACTCACTCCTCTCTTCCCTCCTCTCTGGGCATGTACTTTGTGCCATTTCTCAATTCTAAGCTCACTTTTATCCTAGGGATTTTGCCTTTTCTACTCATACAATCTGGAACATTGTTCTCTAATACCTTCCAATGTTTTGTTCCCTTACTTCATCTATCCCTCCTCAAATATCTGGGCCTCAAAGAATAATTTTCTGGCCATTGGATTTAAAAGGATCATTCTTCCAACTCTATTTTCGTAGCTTGCTTTACCTTGGTTCCTAACATTTATACCTACTTGAAATTATATTGTATTCACTGGTTTTTCTCTCGTTTTGTAAGTATATTCATTCCTTGAAGGCAGAGACTATGACTGATTCTCATGGTTATATGCCAAGTCATTAGGACAGTGTTTATAATGTAGTGGTTGCATAATTAATATTTACTTACTGAATAAATAATAAAATAAATCCAAAAGGAGAAGCCTAAACTCACTGGAACACACTCTTACTAGGTGCTGTCCCCTCAGTGCCTTAATGGGTCTCTTATGTCATAGTACAATGTAAACAGATGCTTTGAAGACACTTTTTTTCATTCTCTTTCATGACTTCTCTTGCAGATCACTGTATCAATCCCTCACACCTTCAAATCATAGTGTCCTTAACAGATTTCTGTGAAAGACAAATCTTTTATGTATTCACATAACTCACTGGTGACAGTACAAGTACACTTTCCATGTTCCGTGTTGGTTCCTAAAGCTTGCCTAATAAGCTACAGCTGCATGTAAAAGAAAGAGGAAGCTTGTAAATGCATACATTTGGAAATAAGAAATGCTGAAAATAAGTCATCCAATGTTAACTTTAACTGATCAGAATGAAATGGCAAATAAAATACAAAGATGAAAGAGATAGTAAAAAAAATTAATAAAATAATGTGGTAGAAAAGAAACATAAAATAAAAAGTCTCAAAAAGGTACAGCATGGATTTTCAAAAAATTTAAAATTTCAAAAGGCTTAGTAATATCAATTTTGAAAAAAATAAAGTGATTTCAAAATACAAATTATAACCTTGATGTTATCGTGAATAATTTTATTTAAACAAATTTGCTACTTGACATCAATTTTTAAATTCCTAGGAAAACACTTTTACCAACAAACTATAAGTATAAAATCTGCGCAGTGCCTATGCTTCTAAGACGCCACAGCAAATATCATACTTGAAAATATTTTAAAATATATTCCTCATGGATGAGAGATAAAATAGACATAGCAATTATTACCACTTTTATTTCTAGTTGTATTGGAGGTCTTACTCCTTTTAAAAAGCACAACAATAAATACATCATAAAATAAGAGATATGAAGCAACAAGGGCTGCAGTTGTCTCATGGCTCCACTGCAGACATGCACTTCCACGTCAGTCACACAGCCACTGAAAGGCCTCAGACCGATCTGGTTGTTGGCTTGTGGTGTACAGTTTTTTTTTTGCTTTTTGTTTTGTTTTGTTTTGTTTTGTTTTGTTTTGTTTTTGTCTTATGGTTATTTCCAGGAAGCAGCTAACAGTTAGTTCCTCTCAGAGTAAGAGCCTGAGAGAGCGAATAAAAACACATTCAATTTGCTTTTCTCTAATGACCAGTGATGATGAAAAGAAAATGTAGCACATATATACCATGGAATACTATGCAGCCATAAAAAAGAATGAGTTCATTTCCTTTGCAGGGACATGGATGAAGTTGGAAACCATCATTCTCAGGAAACTAACACAGGAACAGAAAACCAAACATCACATGTTCTCATTCATCAGTGGGAGTTGAACAATGAGAGCACATGGACACAGAGAAGGGAACATCATATACCGGGGTCTGTCTTGGGGTGGGGGACAAGGGGAGGGAGAACATTAAGACAAATACCTAATGCCTACGAGGCTTAAAACCTAGATGATGGGTTGATAGGTGCAGCAAACCACCACGACACATGTATACCTATGTAACAAACCTGCACGTTTTGCACATGTATCCCAGAACTTAAAGGAAAATTTAAAAAAAAAAAAGAAAAAAAGAAGACACTCAAAAGACATAGTCTTGTGAAAATCTAAATCAAGAGGTGGCATCTCATCACCTCTCCCTATTCACATTGCTAGAAAGAAATACCTAATTAAACCTACTCCCAAGGGGAAGGGATGACACAAGGACATCCATACCAGGAGGTAAGAATCAATGGGTGCCATTTTAGAGGCTGTTTATCAAAGGTCCAAAGTGGGAACAACTGTAATGTTGGTGGAACAGAGAAAGCAACTGTGGTGCATTCACACGACAGAATAACATACAGCAGTGAAAATAAGGAAGCCATTGCTACATATAATGAGCACATACAAAAATGTGTTTAAGTAAAGGCCAGATATAAATGTGACTATTCAGTAATGTTTCCATTTATATAAAATTAAAACTAGGTAAAACTATTTGATAGTGATGAAAATTTAAATAGTGGTTATTTACTTGGTGGGTAGAGACTGCAAATAAAATACACATAAATCAGTAGATGCACGGTGCAAGTTCTAGTTTGAGTCCAATGGCCTGAGAACAAGGAGAGTCAGTGGTTTAAGTTCCAGTCCAAGTCTGAGCTTAAAAGCAGAAGACTGATGGTACAGCTCAAAGACAGTTTGGCTAAAACATTCTTTAATATTCAACATCATACTCTGTTCAAGCCTGCAATGGATTGGATGAGTCCCAACCACAGCAGGTAAGGCAATCAGCTTTACTCAGTCTACAATTCAAATGTTAATATCATCCAAAACATCCTTACAGACACATTCAGTTATTAATATCTGAAATTGCTATAGCCCAGTCAAATTGACACATAAAATTAAACATTACGATAGATTCTGTTCCTAAATTTTGATTGCGGTATCATAGATTTTATCACCCTGTGGAAATTTATTGAACTGAATATTTGTGTTTTGAATTTTTCTGATTTTACTATGCTTTTACATGAAGTTAGGCCTTATAAGACTATATCTTCTCTTTCCTGTCCCTATTTTATGTCTAGATAAACTTTGACTAAAGTGTGAAACAAACTTGGCCGCTCGCAGGATACTGACAATCATATAAGAAAGCAGGCACAGGTAAAATTAACTTTTCAAATGAGAAGTCTCATTGTTACTTCCTGTCTTATTAATTCAACCTAGCACCATTTTGGGAATAACCGAGCATTCTGTACATCCTAATGTGAGACAATACAAAGTTCAGAGTACTGCATATGAATTGGTCTTAACAAAATTTGCTTGATTCACATATAATAAAATAATATATAGTAGAATAGAATAAAGTAAAATAGACTACAGAACAGAATAGAAAACATGATGTGGTTCCTTCCACAATTTCTCCCAGACACACAGAGATACGCACATAGAGGGACACATACAGCAGAGATTAATGGTTATATTGCAAAAATTTATATTTTTGGATAAGTATACTTAGTATTATGGTGCATTGTTTTGACATCTGTAATTTATCTTAAAATATTCTAATAAGTTGTGTTTTTGCATATATGTGAAACATCTAAGAAAATATTTACAATTTTTGACTGGCTATGTGTGTGTTCTCTGTTCTATGTATGACAAATTTTTATGAATAGTTTTTAAATGACAAACACTGTTAAATATATTTACTTTGTAAAACATACAGAGCAAATTGAAAAACGTAAAAAAGGTGTTACACCAGTACACTAATTACGAAACAATAGAATTCAAAGAATTCTTAGAGAAGGACACATGAGAGTGAAGAATGTTACCCACCTTGAAATATAACTTTGAAACAATTGTAACAACAGGTAATCGAAATAAAAATGTAATTGATATATCAACATTTATAGAAATAGATTTTAACTCAACACTTTTAGAAATAAACTAAGTACACAAAAGTAAGTAAAATAAAGAGAATGTACATTTGAGAACTAATTGGAAAATGCACGTTGCTTTTCAACACATCCAGAATATTGTTAAATAACCATTTCCTAAAGCCACACAAAAAGAGACAGATACACATACCAAATTATAAATATAAGTAACATTTGAAATCAGCAATAAAATCCAACCCCGCTAACTTATTTATCTGTAAGTTAAATGCACGATTGAAAATAATCGATGACTTAAAATTAGCAATGAAAAAAGAAATTAGAATACATTCTTGTAAGGATCTTTCATCTCCTTGGTTTTATATACTCCTAGGTATTTTTTAAGCTATTGTAAATGGAATTGACTTTGTGATTTAGTTCTCAGCTTGAACGTTATTGGTGTTTAGGAACGCTACTAATCTTTATTACCTTTTATTAAAAAATAGCTTTTATTTTAGATACAGAGTGCACATTGTTACCTAGGTGTATTGGACCCGGGTAGTAAGCATAGTACTCAATAGGCAGTTTTTCAACTGACAACCCCCTCGTTCCCTCCCCCCTCTATTAGTCCTCTGTGTCTATTGTTCTCATGTTCATGAGCATGTCTGCTCAGTGTTCAGCTCTCACATGTGAGAACATGCAGTATTTGTTTTTCTGTTCCTACACTAATTTGCTTAAGATAATGGCCTTCAGCTCCATCCATTTTGATTTCATTCATATGATTTCATTCTTTTCATGACTGCTTAGTATTCCATACTTTATATGTAACACATTTTCTTTATCCACTCCACCATTGATGGGCTCCTAGGTTGTTTATTTGTCTTTGCTATTGTGAACAGCACAGTGATGAATATATGAGTGTTTGTGTATTTTTGGTATAATGAGCTATATTCTTTTGGGTATATATCCAGTAGTAGGACCACCAGGTTAAATGGTATCTCTGTTTGAAGAAAACTGTCTCTCTTTGCAGATGATATGATTCTATACATAGAAAAACCTAAAGACTCTGCCAAAAGGGTAGTAGAACTGAGAAGCCATTTTATCAGGGTTCCAGGATATAAAATCAATGTACAAAAATGAGTAGCATTTCTATATAAAAATAATGTTCAGGCTGAGAATCAAATCAAGAACACAATCCCGATTACAATAGCCACAAACAAAATGAAATACCTAGGAATACAGTTAATCAAGGAGGTGAAAGATATCTACAATAGGAATTACAAAACAGCATGAAAGAAAATCAGAAGCAAAACAAATGAATGAAAAAGCATCCTATGTTCCCATGCTACACTGGAAAAATGGATTGGAAAAAATCAATATCATCAAAATGACCTATTGCCCAAAGCAATTTATGGATTCAACATTATTCCTATCAAAATACAAATAGCATTTCTCATAGAATTAGAAAAGAAAACTATTCTAAAATTCATATGGAATCAAAAATGAACCCAAATAGACAAACCAATCTTAAGCAATGAGAACAAAACTGGAGGCGTCACACTACTTGACTTCAAACTATACTATGAGGCTACAGTAATCAAAACAGCATGACACTTCTATAAAAACAGACACATAGGCCAATGGAACAAACTAGAAAACTCAGAAATAAAGCGGCCTTGTACAACCATGTGATTTTTGACAAGGTCAACAAAATGAGGAGTGGGGAAAGAACTCCTTATTCAATTAATGGTGCTCAGATACCTGGTTTCCATTTCTTTTCAAAAGCAGAGAATAAAACTAGATCTTTACCTTTCACTGTATATAAAAATTAACTCAAGATGAATTAAAGATTCATGGTAAGACCTCAAACCATAAAAATCCTAGACAAAAAGCTAGAAAATACTCTTCTCAACATTGGCCTTGGCAAAGAATTTTTGGTTAAATCCCAAGAAGCTATTGCAACAAAAACAAAAATTGACAAGTGGGATCTAATTAAAATAAAAAATTTCTGCACAGCAAAAGAATTTGTCAACAGAGCAAACAGACAACCTACAGACAGGGAGAAAATATTTGAAAACTAAGCATCTGATGAATGTCTAGTATCCAGAATCCACAGGAAATTTAAACAAATCAATAAGCAACAAATAACCCCATTAAAAAACAGGCAAAGGACAGAAACAGATACTTCTCAAAGGAAGGCATAAAAGAGACCAACAAACATATGAAAAATGCTCAGCATCACCAATCATCGCAAATCAAAACCACAATGAGACACCATCTCATACCAGTCAAAATGGCTATTATTTAAAAATCAAAAACCTGGAGAGGCTTCAGAGAAAAGGGAATGCTTATACACTGTTGGTGAGAATGTAAATTAGTTCAGGCACTATGGAAAGATTTCCCAAGGAGCTCCTGGTTTTTGTACATTAATTTTCTATCCTGAAACCTTACTGATTTTATTTATCAAATCTAAGAGTATTTTGGAGGAGGCGTTAAAAGTTTCTCAACATAACATTGTATTAGCAAACAGAGAATTTGACTTCCTCTTTTCCAATTTTGATGCCTTTTATTTCTTTCTCTTGTCTGTTTGCTCTGACTAGTGCTTTCAGTAGTGTGTTGAAAGGGAGAATAAAAGTGGGCATCTTGTTTTGGTTCGTAGAGAGAATGTTTTCAGGGCTTACCCATTCAATATGATATCAGCTGGGTTTGTTATATACGGATCTTACTATTTTGAGGAAGGTTCCTGCAATGCCCATTTTGTTGAAAGTTTTTATTTTGAAGGGGTGCTGAATTTTACGTAATATTCTCTACATCTATTGAGATGATCATATATTTTTTGTTTTTAATTCTCCTTATGTGATGAATCACATTTATTGATTTATGTATCTTGAGCCATCCTTGCATCCCTGGAATAAAATCTAGAAAAAAGTCTTGCCTATCACTATTGAGAAAGTGCTGGTTCAATCAGTACATTCAAACTGATATATCCAATGATTCAATCCATGCTGGTAAATTAAATTGCCTTCTATCATTTCCTTTCTATGAACATATAAACACAAATACATACACATTTTTTCAAATTATTAAAATTACTTATCCAGACACAGGAAGACAAAGCAAACCCAGGAAAGATACAGAAACAACAAAAAAATGAATGTATCTTTTGTTTACCTGTTAGATTTCTCTGAATGTGATTGTAAAAGAATATGTATCTACCATTTCACTCTTATAATCCTTTTAAATTTCATCCAGAATATCTCACTTTCTCTCTACCCATATTCCTTGGTATTGCTTCTCTCCTCCCTAGTTCCTGCTACTCCCTCAGTCCTGAGCCCTACCTGAATTTTTCCAGCCCTACTTTGTCTACTGAGATGTCTTTAGAATACACTCAATTGTCTTGCCATAGCCTGAGAATTTTCTCCAAGAAAGAAACCATCAAGTACTTCTACAGCCTTCCAGCCTACATTCTACCAGTAAACACCTGCCCATTTGCAGTGCTGTGACCCTGAGGAGGATTTGTATGACAAGTAGAACTTCGCCTGAAGCCAGGAGAGGGAGATCCTCCATGTCATCACTCTCTGGAATATCCCATAAGAAAATGGTAGAATCTTATCCTAAACCCTTAATTTCCACACGGCACATTCTGCTCCTATCTGGTCACCCAATAATTAACCTAAGGGCTGCTTTCTATGGGAGATAATTGAATCACAGCTAAATTTAAGTGTCTTTGCTTTATAGTCTGGATATGTTACTTGTGGTCTACTGCCTAATCCTATATCTTAACTGTATAAATGGCAGACAGAGTGGCAATAAAGAACTTATATTCAAGATGTTCTTCCCGCAATCATCTTCCTCTAAAATTTTTAAGGGATCATAAATTTCATTATGAATGAAACTGTTAATAGCCACACAATTTCCAAATCTCCTGAAGAAAAAAACATATGTCTCAACACTACTTTAGGAATAACATATTATTTCTTTTTTCTGAACATATATAAGTACTTAAAGACAATACACTGTGTCTTTGAATGTTCCTACAGCTCATAAACCCACACACGAAACATGGTGGAAGTATGTATACGTACAGGCACATATATTCATATATGTATAAATGTATCAGGTAAATATTATGTAAATAATTAAATAAGCAAATGAATGAAATATTTACAAATGTATATGATATGCTTATGCTGCATTATTTCCTTTTTCCTTTACTTTAATATCTAATTTTATGACTATGCTTGCATCTCTAGATGCATGAGGGAAATTATAGTAACTATTGAAGAAGATTATGATGGATATGATTTGAGTACATTCATGTATAGTATACCTATTAATATCCATATATCTGTACTGCATTTATGGTAGGTTAATATTATTACTAGAGTAAGCTATTATTATTATTTCAAGAATTCTAGAAGCCACTTATTCTGTTTATTATCTTTTTAAAGTAAGGATTTTATTCTGTATTCTGTTATTTCCTAAACATGCTAAAGAAAACTGTAAGGCAATCTATTTGGCTTAAAGTACTACTTCCTATTAAACATATAGTTTGAGTAAATTACTCAACTTTTCCAAACATTAGTATATTAATCACAAGAGTGGAAAAACTAATATATGCTTTATAAAACTGCCTTGAGGATCCAGCAGTAGAAATAAAAGAACTTGGAAAAGAAGAGTTCGATGAGGGTAAAATTCTCAATATTATAATTGGAACAAAAGCTTCAGTTAACAGATAAATAATGTTATTGGCTGCACCATTCTCTTCTGTTTTTCCACTTTCTATTAGGTTAGAGTGACAGACTCTCCAACCTCCAACTGGTTAGTGATCGGTCTTGAGGAAAATCCTCAGCACTCTCTAATCTGCTTGGTCCTGACTCTATAGATTACAGGATTGAGGGCTGGTGGGACAACCACATACAGGATGGCTAATATAATATGTATATATTGTGGGATATTATGGCCAAAACAATGTGTCAAGAAGGAAAAAATTGCTGGTGTAAAAAAGGCTAAGATAACACCAATATGAGAACCACAGGTGTTGAGAGCTTTGAGTCGAGCTTCCCAGGAGGGCAGGCAGAAGACAGCAGAGAGGATCCTGACATAGGAAAGAACAACAAGGAGCACATCCAATAACAAGAGAGACATGTTGCCAAGGCCAAACATAATGTTGACTTTGATGCTGGCACAGGCCAGACGAGCAATGCCCATGTGCTCACAGTAAGTATGAGGGATGATACGGTACCCAGAGAAGGGCAGCCTCAGAAGGAGAAACACTAGTGGAACAACCATGTAAAACCTCCTCAGGATAGCAACGCCAGCAATGAGGCTGATGATTTTGCTGGTGAGGATCATGGTGTACCGAAGAGGTTTGCAAATGGCAATGTAGCGGTCAAAGGCCATGGCCACCAACACGATGCTCTCCATGGCAGTGAAGAAATGAATGAAGAAGATCTAAGAAAGTCAGCCTCCAAAATATGTTTCCTTGATATTGAACCAGAAGATGTCTAGCATTTTGGGGATGGCGGCTGTAGACAAGCCTAGGTCCGTGGAATCCAATATGGCCAGGAAGTAGTAGGTGAGCTCAGGGAGACTCTGCTCAGTCTGGATCACAAACAAGAGAGCAGCGTTTCCCAGGAGTGCAACAAGATACACAGAGAAAAAAGGGACTCCAATCCAAATGTGCACATCTTCTTGCCCTGGAATACCCAGCAGTAGGAATGAAGAAGGTTGGAACTGGGTGTCATTAGACATAGACATTCTTCCTGCCATATAAAGTTGCTGGGCACACTAGCGGCAATTATAAAATTCCTATTAGTAATTCTTTTTCCACTTCTTCTTTTGTTCAGATTTCTAGTCAAATTCACAATAACATACTAATCTTTCTTTTTTTTATTATTATACTTTAAGTTCTAGGATGCACGTGCACAACATGCAGGTGTGTTACATGTGTACACATGTGCCATGTTGGTGTGCTGCACCCATTAACTTGTCATTGACATTAGGTGTATCTCCTAATGCTATCCTTCCCCTCTCCCCCCTCCTCAC
>NW_012101994.1:10368-19541 GCF_000951045.1 Mandrillus leucophaeus | reverse complement strand
TTTTATTATTATACTTTAAGTTCTAGGATGCACGTGCACAACATGCAGGTGTGTTACATGTGTACACATGTGCCATGTTGGTGTGCTGCACCCATTAACTTGTCATTGACATTAGGTGTATCTCCTAATGCTATCCTTCCCCTCTCCCCCCTCCTCACAATCGGCCCTGGTTTCATGAGGATGGTAAAATACCCTCCACAATTTTTCTAGCCTCTCCTGAGCAACATTGGTACCAGGAATAGAACCAGTCTTATTCTGCTGCCCCTTTAATTAATATCAAAGACTAATATAAAAAGAGAAGGCAGAATAATGTCATCTGCCAAATGAAAATGCAAAATCCAGAGTTTAACCAGAACTAAATAAGAAAAATAAAGCTCCAGGGTCAGTGTGTATAGTAATGTCACACATACTTTTGCTTCATGATCATGGTATTTCTAATCTCAACTATTCCTCTATTTGGGAATCGAAAATGTAGTGTGTATAACCCTGTTTCTGTGTTGTTATGCATTGTTACAGGTATTTGTGACTACTAGACTGTATACTTCTGTATACAATTTAGACTGTATATACTGTGTACAATTTGTGACTACTAGACTGTATACTTCTGAGAGTAGAAGAAACAACTGATCTTTGTTCATATGCACAAAAAAGATCTGCTACATAACAGTTCTTAATTTAAAACCTGCACAGATAGACACTGATTAAAAGGAGACAAAACAGCACGTAATTTTAATGTCATATTTTAGGAAATAAATAATTTAGTTTCCATCACACCTGTGTTTGAGAAAAGAAGCTTAGCCATTGGATTTGGAAAATGGATAAAAACAAGGAGAAGGCCGAGACGGGCGGATCACGAGGTCAGGAGTTCGAGACCATCCTGGCTAACACGGTGAAACCCCGTCTCTACTAAAAAATACAAAAAACTAGCCGGGCGAGGTGGTGGGCGCCTGTAGTCCCGGCTACTCGGGAGGCTGAGGCAGGAGAATGGCGTAAAAACCCGGGAGGCGGAGCTTGCAGTGAGCTGAGATCCGGCCACTGCACTCCACCCTGGGCGACACAGCGAGATTCCGTCTCAAAAAAAAAAAAAACAAGGAGAAGAAAATACTTGACAAAGAGTATTCTGCAGCTATGATGGAGCATGGATGAAGAGATAATTTTAATCTAGATAAGCCTATTATTTGGAGAGTGCATAAATGCACATATTCAGTAAAGAAACTGTTTATGCATAGAGCAGTTTTTTTCTGTGGAAGGAAACTAAATATTCTGTGCTACAAAATTTTCAAATACATCTCAGTCTTATATTCATGGGAAGAAAGTAGAAGCACTTTGGATGACCTACAGTTTAGCTGCTACTCAAATTGTATCCCAGCTGTTATGTCTTTATGGATGTCACCATTATAGTAAATTTTTTATTTACATATAGTAAATTCAAAATTTGAAGCAAAAAGTTCATTGCTGTGCGATTTACTTTACTTGGGAAAAAGTAGTTTTACAGATAACGCGGAATTGGTTAAATGTGACGTGGCAACTTCACAAAAAGCGTTGATTATAATTTAAGAATCCTTAAACATTGGGGGAAGTCACAAATTAGATATACACAGCAGAGATAAAAGTGTGTGAATGTCAGCAAGTTCTACTTTAATCCTGTAACAACAAAACTGCGTTGCTGGTAGTACCTATTTGAAACATATGAAGAATAACAAAAATGAGAGATAATTTGAGAATTCTTTCAGGTAGAGAGAGAGAGAGAGAGAGAGAGAAAATGTGTGTGTGTAAACTAGGGTGAAACTACCAGAGATAAGGGTATAAATTTCCTGTTTTTCACTAATTGAGAATACACAAAATAGGCAGCGAAATACCTTTCACAATTTATCCCGTCAAATATTGAAGAGGATATCTATGTATCAGTGGTGATTAGGAAGCTTAAATACAAAAATGGATAAAATTGGTCATATATCCTTAAGAAAGCCACCACTTAGTAAAGAAGATAAAATTCCAAATATGAAATTTAAGAACTGTTCTGCAAGTGCTATGGTAGAAATGTGGACAAGATATTTTAAATGTAGAAGTGAGTCAAGAAAAATTCTATGGAGGAAGTTAGCCTTATGATGACTTGCAAAGAAATTCTTCTGACAAAAAAGAAAGAAAATTTTATTCTATATCAATAAGCAGGGGCAAAGTGAGAAGAAAGGAAGCACAGTGGCCATTTAGGATATAAAAATGAAATCAGTCATTCTCTTCAATGGTCTTATCCAGAGATTCTTATTAAGTCTGATGTCTTGGTCATGTTTAGGGGCTCCATACAGCATAAGTTGAAAAAATAAAAATATGGCTACATTCCAAGGATAGCAACTTATCCCATGTATCTCTGTGGATTTCAAAAGAAGACTTGGAAATTAATGCTTCCCTTCTCCCTAGGACAATATCATTTCCAAGTTTACAAACACTGATCAAAGCAACCAATCAATTAATTATTCAATAAATGTTTACTTAACCATTATTTCAACATATATTTATACATCTTCCAATCTCTGCTGGATTTAAAAATAAAACCGATTCTCAGCCGCTCTTCTGACTCCCTAACTCTAAGGTGCTACATGGGATTACATCCAGCTATCCAGCATCCATGTCCTCAGTGTGTCATCTTCTTAATCGACCCTATTGCACCAACCTCCACCACACCCTACATATCCATATTCCCACATCCTGGAACAGATGACAATAAGGAAAAGACATGATGTACACCTGTTTTCTCATCTTTGTCTAATCTCACAATCTCATGACCAGCCTGCTATCATGTAACCTTATTCCATTTCTCAGATGTTTTATCACTCTAGCTCTGAGTCTATGTTCATAAAAGTCTATTGCTCAGGGCCATGCTTCTTCCTGATTCATTTATTTATAAATTCATTTTAAAACATATTTTTAAACTTTGTCTTTATTTTTAATTTTTGTGGGTACATATCATATATATATATATATTTATGGGGTACATGAGATGTTTTGATGCAAGCATGCAATATGAAATAAGCACATTATGGAGAATGGGGTATGCATCCCTTCAATCATTTATCCTTTGAGTTACAAACAATCCAATTGCATTCTTAGTTATTTTAAAATGTGTAATTATTAATCACTGTAGTCACCCTGTTATGCTATCAAATACTAGGTCTTATTCATTCTTTCTATTTTTTGTACCCATTAACCATCCACACCTGCCCCCAGTCCCCTACTACCATTTCCAGTTCCTGGTAACCATCCTTCTACCTTCACCTATGCTATACCTTGTATGTTCTAGAAAATACAGAGAGCTAGTCTTTGCTCTTTTGCTGTTCACATATGTACATCTATATACAGAGTCGGAAACAATAGCTAAAGAGATATGGGATATATTGGTACAATTTCTTCCACATCAGCTTTCACACTTTAGTTTGGCATCTGGGACTTTGCATGGTCATATGTGTGTGTAGGTAAAAATACAGTTTGGGGAGTTTATGAGTGTGAGTGTGTATTCACTCTTCATCTTGTTGTCATGCTTTCACCTTCCCTGCATCTCTCCATACTAGCTTGCCATAAGCTCTTTCTTCATCCTTCCTGGTAACTTTTCACAGCCTAACCATGATATAACTTACCTTAGTCTCAAAATCTCTACAAAATATCCCTCGGCATATTCTTGGGGTGCACCACTTAGTATGCCAACAGAAGATATTTATACTGTTCTTGTAGCCTCACTTCCCCTGGGATTGGTACCATAGTATCTTGGAGGTGTTGATGTAGTATAGTTAATAGACTCTGGAGAATTCCTCTTCTCAATCTCTTCCTCCTTATACTGAAACAATAGGGCAAGAGTTTATCACTGTTCTCTTGTTTTTCCCAAATTTTATATTCATTTACTGACAGAATACTTTTGATTTCTCACTTCAAAATTAAATTGCTAAACTCTTGGTAAACACTTGGGATTTTGTCTTTATCCTTTTATCCCATCTTCTTCAGTTCTCAGTTCCCTGACTCTCTCTTTCTTCTTCAAATTTCTCTTTCTAGTCCTAATATTTTATTTTCTCATTTTAAAACCCCCTTGATAGAATTTTTCATGGAATCAATATCTTGTCATCTATTCCATTGTACTTTTCTTTATCAATTCATCCACCAATGGACATTTGGTGGCAACTCTCTGGAAATCTCTTCTACAGTGTGCATATCTATTTGACATCACTCAAAGCTTACTGTTTGTGAACGAGATTTTTGTTGGGCTATAAGTCAAATACAATCAGTAGAAATTATTTAACATCATAGATTTCTGAAGCAGGAATAACAGTGGGAACTGACAAAAGGCTATCCAAAAAAATTAAGAGAAAAAATTGGGGAATTAATTGATCATAGGGGATTTTTCAAAGCTCTGAAATGTTCCTGAGAAGCTAAAACACACCACACACGTACATGATTATGAAAATGTCCAGAAAAGACCTGAGAAGGCCCTAATCTGTCATCTCTGGTAAAATAATATCAAAATATAGAATGTAACTTATACCACCAGAAAATACCTGGTACATTCAAGATGTCATACAGATACACATACACAGACATAAACCAGTGGGATTTTTATTATGTTGTGGAATATAAACATTGTAATAACAAAACCAGAAAATTCCTCATATAAAGGGCATTTATGAAAAACCTATGGCTCACATCATACTCAATGGTGAATATCCAAAGGGATAATTAAACTTTCCACCTAAGGTCATGAACAAGACAAGGATGCTTGCTTTTATGACTACTATTTAACATTGTACTGGAAGTTCTAGCCAGAGCAATCAGTCAAGAAAAGGGAAGAAAAATTATTCAAATTTTAAAGGAAAGAGTAAACTACCTTTATTTTCAGAAAACATAATATTACATGTAGAAAATCATAAAGAATCCACAAAAAAGTATCAGAACTCATAAACAAATGCAGCAAATTTGCAAAACACAAGAGCAATACTCAATCAGTTGTATTTTGTTGAACACTGGTGAAGAAATTAATGAAGGTCTAAATAAATGGAAAAATATTTTATGTTCATGGATTGGGAAATGTAATACTCCTAAGGTGGTCATTTTCACAAAAGTTATCCATATATCATGTGCAATTCCTATTAAAATCACAATGTCTTCTTTTGCAGAATGGAGAGAGAAAAAACTAAAATATATATAGAAGAGAACAGGCCCTTAAATAGTCAAAACAATTTAAACATGAAAAACAAAGTTAGACGACTCACATTTTCTTATTTTAACACTTACTACAAAGCTATTTTACTCAAAAAAGCGTGGTGCTGACATAAGAATCGTCATAAAAAGCACTGGAATTAAATCGAGAGTTGAGAAATATACCCGTATGTCTCTGGTCTTTTGATTTTGGGCCATGATTTCATGACCATTAAGTGAGAAAATAAATAGTCTGGCCAAATTGAACACAGCATGATGACTGTAGTTAATAATAATGTATTGTTGTACTTTGATTTTGTACCCTTAACCTTCACTGAAGTCATTTATTAGTTCTAGGAGCCTTTTGGCAGAGTCTTTAGGATTTTCCAGGTATAAAATTAAATTGTCAGCAAGGAGATAGTTTGACATTTTTCTCTATTTGGATGCTTTTTATTTCTTTCTTTCACCTGATTGCTCTGGCTAGAACTTCCAGTACCATGATTAATGGAAGTGGTGAGAGTAGGCATCATTGTCTTGTTCTGATTCTCAAGGGAAATAGTTTGAGCTTTTGCCCATTCAGCGTGATGTTGGCTGTGGATTTGTCATAGATGGCTCTTATCATCTTGAGGTATGTTCCTTCATTGCCCAGTCTGTTGAGGTTTTTTGTCATGAGGGGATGTGTAATTTTATCAAAAACTTTTTCTGTATCTATTGAGATGATCTTATGGTTTTCGCTTTTAATTCTGTTTATATGGTGAATCACATCTATTGATTTGCCTGTGTTGAAACAACCGTGTATCTCAGGGCAAAAAGCCTACCTGATCATGGGATATTAACCTTTCAAAGTGCCTCTGAATTTGGTTTGCTAATATTTTGTCGAATATTTTTGCGTTTATGTCCATGAGAAATAAAACCTTGAAGTGTTTTGTTGTTGTTGTTGTCTCTGCCAGGTTTTGGTATTAGGTTGATGCTGGCTTCATAGAATGAGTTAGAAAGGAGCCCCTTCCCCTTGATTTTTTGGAACAGTTTCAGTAGAATTGGTATCAGTTATTCTATAGATATCTGGTAGAATTTGGCTGTAAGTCCATCTGGTCCAGGAATTTTTTTTGATTGGTAATTTATTACTGATTCAATTTCTGAAGATGCTATTTGTCTATTCAGGATTTTAATCTCTTCCTGATTCAATTTAAGAGCTTGTGTACTTCCCAAAATTTATGCATTTCCTCCAGATTTTCTCATTTGTGTGAACAGAATTGATCATAGTAGTGTCAGAGGATCTTTTGTATTTCTGTGAGATCAGTTGTAACATTGCCTTTGCCATTTCTGATAGTGCCTATTTAGATAATTTCTTTTTGTTTGTCAATCTAGCTAGGGGTCTATCAATCTTATTTATTTTTTTGAAGAACCAAGTATTGATTTCATTAACATTATGTATGTATTTTTGCATGTAAATTTGATTAAGGTCTTTTGTCACTTTATTTTCTTCTGCTAGCTTGGGGGCTGGTTTATTCTTTTTTCTAGTTCCTTTAATTTTTATTGGTTTAAAGTCTGTTTTCTCTGATGTAAGAATAGCAATCAGTGCTCTTTTTCATTTTCCATTTTATGGTACATCTTTCTCCATTTCTTTACTTTGAGCCTGTGGATATCATTACATGTGAGATGGATCATTTAAAGACAACAGATGGTTGGGTCAGCGTACAAAAATCAGTAGCATTTCTATACACCAACAATGTCTAAGCTGAGAATGAAATCAAGAGCACAATCCCACTTACAGTAGCTGCAAATAATATATATAAAATGAAATACCTAGGAATAGAGCTAACCAAGGAGGCAAAAGATCTTTACAAGGAGAACTACGAAACACTGCTGAAAGAAATCAAAGATGACACAAATAAATGAAAAAACAATCCATGTTCATGAATTGGAAGAATCAATATCATAAAAATGGCGATACTACCCAAAGAAATTTGCAGATTCAATGCTATTTCTGTCAAATTATGAACATCATTCTTCACAGAATTAGAAAAAAAATTCTAAAATAGTTTACTCTCATAGAACAGAATAAAAAACACAGAAATAAATCTTCATGGCTACAGTGATATGATCTTCAGTGACACTGACAAAAACAAGCAATGGAGTAAGCACCCCCTATTAAATAAATGGTATTGGTGTAACTCTTTATCCATACACAGAAGACTGAAGATGGATCTGTACCTTTCACCATATACAAAAATCAACTCAAAATGGATGAAAGGTTTAAATGTAAGACCTCAAACTATAAAAATCCCAAAAGATAACCATAGAAGTACTCTTCTTGATATTGACCTTGGCAGAGAATATTTGACTAAGTCCCCAAAAGCAACTGCAACAAAAACAAAAATTGAAAAAAGAGACCCAAATAAAGAAAAAAATCTTCTGCACAGAAAAAGAAACTATCAACAGAGCAAATACCCTACAGCATGTGAGAAAATATTCACAAACTATGCATCTGACAAATGTCTAATATCCAGAATCCATAGAAAACTTAAATCAACAAGCACTCCAGCCTGGGTGACAGAATAAGACTCCGTCTTAAAAAAAAAAAAAAAAAAAAAAAAAAAAATCATTAAAAAATGGGCAAAGGACATGAACAGATATGTCTCAAAAGAAGACATATAAGCAACAAATAAACCTATTGAAAATGCTCAGCATTACTAGTCATCAGAGAAATGCAAATCAAAACCATAACAAGATACCATCTCATATCAGTTAGAATGGCTATTATTAAAATGTCAAAAAAACAAAAAAAAACAAAAAAGCAGGTGCTGGTGAGGCTGCAGAGAAATGGAAAGCTTATGCACTGCTGGTGGGAATGTAAATTAGTCCAGCAACTGTGGAAGGCAACCTGGAGATTTCTCAAAGAACTTAAAAGAGAGCTACCATCTGACCTAGGAATTCCATTACTGAGTATATACGCAAAGGAAAATAAATAATTATGTCCAAAAGACACATACACTCAGGTGTTCATTGCCATTACTGTGGTATTCACAGTAGTAAAGACATGGAATTAATCCAGGTGTCCATCAATGGTAGATTGGATTAAAAAAAGTGGTACATATACACACCATGGAATACTATGCAGTCACAAAAAGAATGAAATCATATTCTTTGCAGCAATAGAGATGGAGCCAAAGGTCATAATTCTAAGCAAATTAACATAGGACAAGAAAATCAAATATTGCATGTTCTCACTTATAAATGGAAGCTAAAAAACACATGGACATAAATATGGGAACAATAGACCCTGTGGACTATTAGAGGGTGGAGGGAGGAAGTAGGCTGAAAAACTGCCTTTTGGGTACTATGTTCACTACCTGAGTGATGGAATTCATACCCCAAACCTTAGCATCATGCAACAGTCCCATGTAACAAACCTGCACAAGTATCCCCTGTATCTGAAATAAGAGTTGAAATTTATTGTGTATTTCAAAATAGCTAAAAGAGAAGATTTTCAATGTTGTCACCACAAAGAAACGATAAATATTTGGGTGACAGATATGCTAATTATCGTGATTTGATAATTCTATAATGTACATATATATCAAAACATCACAATTCACCCCATAATATATACCATTATTATTTATCAACTAAAAATTTAATAAAACTTTTAAATTTGGTGCCAGGACAACTGGATACACACATGATAAAAGAGGGAAGTTGTCCGGGTGCGGTGGCTCAGGCCTGTAATCCCAGCACTTTGTGAGGCCAAAGCGGGAAGATCACGTGGTCAGGAGATTGAGACCATCTTGGCCAACGTGGTGAAACCTTGTCTCTACTAAAATACAAAAAATTAGCCAGGTGTGGTGGCACGTGCCTGTAATCCCAGCTACTTGGGAGGCTGAGGCAGGGGAATCACTTGAATCCAGGAGGTAGAGGTTATAGTGAGCTGAGATCATGCCACTGCACTCCAGCCTGGCAACAGAGCAAGGATCTGTAAAAAAAAAAAAAAAAAA
>NW_012101994.1:9219-10318 GCF_000951045.1 Mandrillus leucophaeus | reverse complement strand
CAGGAGGTAGAGGTTATAGTGAGCTGAGATCATGCCACTGCACTCCAGCCTGGCAACAGAGCAAGGATCTGTCTCAAAAAAAAAAAAAAAAAAAAAGTGAAGTTGCACCCTTAACACTATTTATATACAAAAATTAAATTTAAATGAATCAAAACTTAAATATAACTAAAACAATGAAACTCTTAGAATAAAACATAGGGTAAGTCATGACTTCAGACTTGATTTCTTATACAGGGCAACAAAAACAGAGCAATGAATTATAAACTAATGAATGAAGTATTAAGATTAAAAACTTTTGTGAATTAAATAACACTATAAAGAGAGTGAAAAGCCAACCTATAGAATGGGAGAAAATATTTCCTGAATTAAATGTTTTTAAACCATTTCTATTATTTTTTTAAATATCTTAAGCTAAGCATGAAAGGGTCTCCCTTAAAGTGCAGACCAACAGAATGAAGGAGTGTGCATACTGTGGAAATATGTATTTACGTGAGACCAGAAACATGACAAACATACAGTCTTGTCCCCATATAACTAGATGCTCTATGTAGTGTATAAGACAAGAAAAAGAAATAAAAATACAAAAACTTTTAGAAAGTAAAAAAAAACCTGTCATCATTCACAGAGGACATGATTAGGTTTACATAAAAGTTAAAATATTCATGGAAAAACTCTTAGAATTAACAAATACATTTATCAAGGATACCTGATACAAAGCCAATATAAAAAAATTTGGTCAGACATGGTTGCTCATGCCTGTAATCCCAACACTTTGGGAGGCCAAGGCAGGAGGGTTACTTAAGCCCAGGATTTCAAGACCAGCCTAGACAACTTAGGAAGACCCTGTTTCTATAAATAATAATAATAATAATTTAAAAATAAATTACATTTTTCTATACTAATAAAAAATTGATAAATTAAAATCTTGAAAATTATATTTTTTAAATGGCATCACAAAACATCAGATGCTTTGACCTAACTCTAACAAACTGATATGCAAAACTTCTATAATAAAAGCATAATAATCCTTAAAAGGAACTTTTTAAATACATAAATACTTGAAAGGATATACCTAGTTCACGAGCTGGAATAATCAGTA
>NW_012101994.1:0-8914 GCF_000951045.1 Mandrillus leucophaeus | reverse complement strand
GCCCAGGCTGGAGTGCAGTGGCGCCATCTCGGTTCACTGCAAGCTCCACCTCGCAGATTCACGCCATTCTCCTACCTCAGCCTCCCGAGTAGCTGGGACTACAGGCGCCTGCCACCACACCCAGCTAATTTTTTGTATTTTTAATAGAGATGGGGTTTCACCGTGTTAGTCAGGATGGTCTCAATCTTCTGACCTCGTGATCCACCTGCCTTGGCCTCCCAAAGTGCAGGGATGACAAGCATGAGCCATCACAACTGGTCTATATATTTTAAAAGAAATTGGCTTGACAATCCTGAAGAACAAAATTTTAGGATTTATATTACTATATTCCATAATTTATTTTATAGCATCACTTATGAAAATTGTGAAATACTTGCACAAGAACAGACAACGAGCAGAACAACATAGTTCAAACACAAAAATGCACATGTATAAATGTGTAATTTATGACAAACAGCACCACAAAACACTGGAAAATTCATAGGCTTTTTAATAAATGAAACAAGATCAAATGAATAGCAAATGTAAATCAATTATATACTGAAAAACCAATTGTTTCTATGTAACTGCCCTACAATGTGATAGTTAATATCCTCTCAAGGGTCTTGACAACGTGAGCAAGATGGACTACTAAGATGTTCCAGCTCTTAGTTGCCTCACACAGATAGCCAGAACAATGAATAAACAATTACATTTTAATGAAAGTAACTGAAGGAGAGTGCCAGCTTGTGAGACCCTGAGCCTTGAACCCTGGCTCCACAGCCACTCCAAGTCACTGCACTTGGAGCCCAGCGCTACTGCAGCTGCTTACAGGTCATGTCAAATTGGAGGGATCCTGTCAGCTGAGTCCCCTCATTGTGGGAAAGATTAAAAATAGGAGGACCCCAAAAACCCTTGACACTAAGGACATAAACAAACTGTACCACCACTACTGCTGAGCTACTACAAACTTCTACAGTCTAAGCTACTGAGGCACCTGCAGTTATTGCTGACATATTAAACTCAGCTCAGGAAGCTGCACAGAGACTATACTACACCTATGTGGAAACAGAATCACTACACTCTTCCCAACTGGCACACTAAAATCCAACTACAAGTGGTAATTGTCCTCTACAAAAACCACTTTGGAAAGTTTGGAGATAAGTGTTCCACCAGATACACAGGCATCAATACAGAGACACAAGAAACATGAAAAGGCAAAGAAATATGATACCACCAAGGAACAAAACACAATGGACTCCAGTAAAAAGAAAATCAACAAATTGTCAAAAAATAAAAATAAAAACAATGTTGCTGAGTAGACTCAGAAAAATACAAGAAAATACAGCATAGACAATTCAATAAAACCAGGAAAATAATTCATGAAACAAATGAGAAATTCAACAGAAGATAAAAATTGTGAAAACCAAATAGAAATCCTGTAGCTGAAGAATTCAATGAATAAGTTTTCAAATTACAATAGAGAGATTCAATAGCAGACTTGGTCAAGCAGAGGAAAGAATCTGTTGACAGGTTGTTTGAAATAAGTCAGAGAAAAACAAAAGAAGTATTTTTTAAAAAGTACAGAAATAATGGTGTCCCTTAATGGGACACCATTAAGTAAACAAATATTTATATTATGAGAATTCTAGAAGGAGAAGAGAAAGAAAAGGGCAAAGGAAACCTACTTAATAAAAGAATAACTGAAAACTTTCCAAATGTGAAGAGAGATATAGATATCCAGATCCGAAAGCTCAAAATCCCCCAAGTAAATTCAACTCAAGAAGATCCTCCTTGAGGCATTATAATGTCAAATTGTCAAAAGTCCAAGACAAAAAGTCTCTAGGTCTTTAGACTATTTGGCATGAGGAAATGGTGAAAATAATGGGAAAATACATCCAATCCCTCAACACTTTTCAGGAGAAGTAATGTCCTCAGAGAACAGCTGGGATTCTGTTTCAAAAGGAAGAGAAACAGAACATCAGAAGTGGTTTAAGGCCAAAAATAATATCACTGCTAATTAAAAAATTGATTCCAGAAGTCACAGTGAAATAATCTTGGGAATAGGAGAGGGTAGATAGAGTGACCGATTAGGAGATATATGATTATTGATATTATGACCCTAACAGAACTAGAATTTTTATGTTTTAAAAATAATGTAATTTGATAATGCCAGAGCACCTCCTACAATCGAAGCACTATACTAGGTGAACTGAAGGATAAAGTTGACTTAAACATCACTCTAATATCAATTCATAAAAATAATGGAAGAGAGAAAACACAAAACCAACACAAAAGAAAATTTACCTGTTATAATAGTGGCACACACTGATATTGAGAATACAAAGACAAAGATTCTATGAGATTGATTCATATGAAAGATCATTATGAAGTATAGGACAATTGAGAAAGTGCTGAAGCAAAGTAGAAATGAGAGGTAGTTATTTTATATGGAGGACTTTTGATTATCAAAGACAGGATGTGTGTTTGGGAGTCATGTAGTACAATGAAAGTATAAAAGGTTGATTGGATATTGAGTGAAGAAATTTGGCAACAATGGTGTTTGCCCTTTATTACATAAAGTCTGCAGTATACAATGGAGGATGTATGGGTCATGGGAAGGAATATTAAGCAGAAATTGGATAGAGTCAGACTTGACTTGGGAAGATAAATATGGATACAATAAGGAAGATGAACACAATGAGAGAGAAACGGGAACCTAGAGAGTTACTTTCTCATTAATCAAAAGAGAAGTAATGAATGCAAGAACATGGCAGATCAAACCAAAATCTCTCTTGGACCATAGACAGCATTACTATTTCTGTGCTAACAACTCAAAATAGTCTGAACTTAGAAGGCAAAAAATACCAACTGTCTTTGTACTCATTTTTCTCTCAGTCGATTTCTCTCTGTGTGTGTGTGTGTGTGTGTGTGTGTGTGTGTGTTTATAAAAGTTTTTATTTTTTCTTCACCTTTTTTTGCTTGTATTTTTTGTTGTGGTAAAAATCACATAATAAACTAACAATCTTAACCATTTTTAAGTGTACAGTTCAATAGTGTTAAGTATGTTTACATTATTGTGCAACCGAACTCTAGAATCTTTTTATCGTATATCACTAAGACTCTGTATCCACTAAACACTAATAATTCCCTCTTTCTCTTCTCTCCAGCCCTTGCTAACCACATTTCTGCTGTTTCTTTTCTACAATTTGACTACTTTAAATACTTCATAAAACCTAATTTAAAAATGAGAAAATGAATTGAATAGAAAATTATCCAAAGAAGATATATGAATAGCCAATAAATACTTGAAAAGATGCTCATCTTCACTAAATATCAGGGAAATGCAAATCAAAGCAATGAGACATCAACTCATACTCACTAGAATGGCCACTATCAAATGAGCAGAATGTAAGTGTTGAGCATGTGGAGAGCCCTTGTGCACTGGTGATGGGAATGCAAAATGGTGCAGGTAGTACAGAGAGCAAACAGTAAGGAGATACTACTAAAATTAAAAATACAATTAGAATATGATTCAGTAACCCCACTTCTGGATATATATCCAAACAGAATTCAAAGCAGGATCTTAAAGATAAATTTTCACACATGTTCGTGATAGCATTATTTATAATAGACAAAGGGTAGAGTGGAAACAATCCAAATGTCTATTGACAATGAATGGAAAAGCAAAAATGATATGTACATAAAGTGGAGTATTATGAAATCTTTTTTTTTAAAGAATATTGTGTCACATGCCACAATACACGTGAACCATTAGGGCATTATGCTAAGCAAAATATGCCAGTTGCAGAAGGACAAATACTGTATGAGTCCCCTCAGTCTATTTCTAACTATAGTCAGGAAAACCAGTCTCTGTAGCATGTCCTAGTAGTACTATCAGGTCTACTTTATCATCATTAAGGAAGGGAGCCTCTCAGGAAACACTACTTCTGCTCTGGCTAGAAGGGACAATATAATATGTTTTATAAGGAAAAGGTATAATTTTCTTCACCTTCTGCCAAAAGAGCTGAAACACATGCAAGTCTCTCTTCAAAGACTGTATATGTTCACCATTGGTTATAAACTGAGAAGGAGAATCTTGGTGGGTTGGAAGAAAGTTGCTGCCATTATCTATAGGCATGCACACTGCCAATAAACAGAGTTGTACCACAGAGTCTAATATGTCTATTTGAGATGTCTTCTTCTTCATCTTTTGAAGCCTCAATTGTAACAGTTGTGAAACTACGTCAGGATTTACACAAACATATTAAAACAGAAAAGTTGCTGAGAACAGTTTCATGGTCACAATGTGAAGACTTAATAGTCCAAAATCAATGCTTTCATGGCTCCTGAGGGAAGCAGAATTAACATCATCCTCAAAACAGGTTCCTCTCTCTTCAAGATATTTTCCTTCCCATCCTTCCATAACATATCTGCTCCCCTGAGCTAAGGAGTTAAGATGTTTCTCTGCAGATGCAGTAAAGAGGAATAAAGACTTACTAAGACTTAATGACGCTCAAGTCCATGTTTCTGCCCAGAGGATTCTGAAGACTAGGCTTAGGGATTCTGGGACGTGCCTGGTCATAGGGATGCTTTCACTCACTATAAAGTTTTCTCCATGTTACCAGGCAGGTTTGCTGCTCAGAGGCTTGAAGGGGAACCTAATCGCCATCTTCAAGAACCTGGGCTCATGCTGCAATTCTGCTCCAAGTGAGGTCCGGGAGAAGAAATATTAGAGAGGTAAGAATGCTTGTGCAGGAGAAGTGAGAAGATACAGAGGACAGGAGAGCAAATGATGATGGAAGAAGCCAGATTTTTCCACTTTTCTGAGGAATTATCCCAAGCACCATTGCACCATTCTCTTCACAGAGGAACACAACAGAGCACATGGGATTCGAACAGATATCCATAGGTGAGGGCAGTGGTGTACCAATTAGTAATGCACAGAATTTCTGTCTCTGTATCTCTCTCTCTCTCTCTCTCCCCTCACTCTCTGCCCCACTCTCTTACAAACACACACATACACACACCCTCACAGAGTACACTGTTCACAGCCGAAACACCACAAATACAGTCATATAGTAGCATGGCAATACTTGTTGTCAATAAGACAAAAGGATGTTATTGCAGACCTCATTTATATGTGTGTATTTAAGGTGATGGGAGGAGTATCACTTATGTCAATATTCAAATAAAATTATATAGGTATAATGTATTTGGTCTGTACAGTTTTATTCTCTAGTTCCCTCATTGTCTGAGTGAATTTAATGTTGAAAATTGTGACTTGGTTCCCTGTATCCTTCCTACTCCATGGAACCATACCCAAGCCATTTTTATTGTAAGCACAATACACCTGCTAGATCAGCTAGATCAGCTGGACTGAACCGTCAATGGCACAGTTATGGAAGAGCCTGAATGAAGGTCTTTATCCACTTTGTCCATTCATCAACTGCTTTGGTCTCACCAAGCTTAGGAAAGCTGTAAGAATAAGGGAAGAAAATTGTTTTCTTTCTAAATGGCAGTATTTGGTAACATTTGTATCCATAAAAATCTAGAGAAAAATATTAATGTCTGACTCTGTGCCATTTCTTTACTTTGGCCTCTTATGATTCATCCAACCTTTATCTAATCTTATGTCCAACTGTGACATAATTTGGACTTATTACAATGAAATAACTTATTTCTGCTAACAGGTGAATTAGTTTAGCTATCTTGCGTTAAATAAGGAAAATATTTGGGAGTGTTAATAAAATAAGTAAGTATAATTTGTTGAGGATACACTATGCACTGGCACCTATACAAACATTGGTCTTATTTATCACTAAAATAAACGACATTAGTTATAATTTATCATGTCATTTTTACAGGAGAAAAAAACTGATCTATCTGGTTAAAGAATCTGTCCAAGGATCTCAAGCAAGTAAATGGTTAAGCAGGTTTTCAAGCCATGTCTGAATAGTTTTAAGGTCCACAGAAGACCTCTATAATATTCTACTACAGTCAGAAAAAAAAAAATCCAACAAAGTAAAAAAATAATCTCAAGTTCAAAATGTGAACTTTGGTGAGCACAATAAGAGAGAAATTGCTAATTATTATGAATTTGTCTTTTCAGATGGACTCCAGTGGGGATCTTTGTCAATGTGCATATCTAGAGAAGAATAAATTTAACAATTTGCCCTCAAAAAAAGATCTTGAGGTTATTGGCCATACATTGTCTGCTACTGTGGCATAAAGTTATGACAGAAAGAAGGCAAAAATTCAGGTAAAACTGTGAGAGGGTGGATGTCGTGACAGCTTTGAATTGTACTGTCAGAGAAGCGTCCCCTTTGCCACCTCCCTGAGAATGTTTTTCTCAGTTGGCAAAGTATCATGTTGAGACACAACCACCCTTAAGATTGGGCTGACGCTGGATTGTAAATTTCACAACATATCATCCTAGCTATTTCCTCAGACTCTTCCAGGTGAAATCACAAAAACCACTGCCCTCTGGTTTTTCAGCCTGGCATCTTTTCCTCAATACTGGCAAACATTGTGTTCTGTTTTCAATTTTCTCTCAGCTTCTCAGGGACCAAGAGATGCTCTTGTTCTTCTCATATAGAATGGAAGTTATTAACCCCTTTGCCTGTGTGCTTCTGCTGTAAAATAGCTACCTGGCAAAGTTACAGGACAACTGGTGTGTGCAGCCACATACGTAATAAAATAGGATTTCTCTCTCTACTCCTATCTCTCCAAACTTCTCTCTCTCTCTCTCTGTCACACACACTCACACACAAACAAAAGCACATTATTATAAACCCCAACTCTGATTCAGTTGAATGCTGAACAACTGGGAACCAACAGTCATGTGGCAGTTTTGAGCATATTACAATGATTACCGCTGGTTCTCAACTCTTAGTTGCAGCTATTTTCTTCATAGAAATAAGGCCAGTACATGCAGAAATATTATACAATCCAGGTAACATTAATTGCTACAGAGTTGTACAGTGTCTTTAGGGACACAAAGTTAAAATAAGGAAATTTTCCTTGTTATTGTCAAGGAAGCAATGAAAAGTCCTTAAAAATATTTTAATTTCAATATTAAAATATGCTAAATATTTATCTGTTTCCACCTGAAGCTAGACACAATTTTGGGACGTGGGATTTTTTAAAATATTATTCATCGATGTTATAGACAGTAAGGAAGATAAACATAATTTGGCAGATACATGCAAGGCATTTTATTGGAAGGATTCAGGAAATCAGAATGACAGGATCTTGGAGAAACCAGATTGTTCGTGAAGATTTAGAAACATCAAAACTAGCAATTAATCCATAAGAGAAACGCACTGATCAGTTTAGCTGAGTTATAACCAGGAAAGTTCTAACAGAGACTGATTAACTACACTTAATTTGATGTCACTGTATAAGATCCTTACGCTTATATTATAACAAAACATAGAAAGTGGCAGACAGTAGTACTTCTCCTTTTTATGAGGAATCTGTCACTTGTAGAAATTATTAAGATATTCAAAGAGTTTTAGTTTCTCTGAATTATATCCATAATATTTATATTATTAGACATTAGACCAAAATTTAAATGTTTAATGTTAAAATAATATTAACAATCTATTATATAAAACATAATTTGATACTTTCTGTTAAAATCACTATTTTCCAAAAAATTAGTTGTAAAAATGGCATCATTTTCCTTTGGAAATATTTTTATTGTCTAAGTTAATAGAGCTGAAATCTCATAAATCATTTACAATTTCATTTAATCTATTATGGTAACACTTCATATAACCTCTGGAAAATTTCACTGTGTACTTATGAGAGAATGAGAGTGAGAATGGCTAAAAATTTTCTATCATAAATATAGTTTTGAGCTTTTAAGCTTCTGGAAAGGTACTTAGAAAACCCCAAAGATCTCAAGACCACACTTTGAAGAACACGTGGGATGGTGATTTACAAAAAGTAAAGAAGGGTTACTTAGGGAAGTAATGGAAGGGAATGCCTTAATATAAATATGCATTGCATTATGAATTTTTTCCAGTTTTTTCAAATATTTCAAAGGTTACAAAATATAAAGCCATGAGCAATATTGCCTATGATGGATCTCAGAACAATAATCTGTGTTGAGAGGCTTCCTCCATTACCCTCTGGAAGGAAGTGAATCTCAAGTGTTTGTAAATTAACCACCTATACCATTACCTCTAGCACACTGATAAGAGTTTTTCTGTTGCTTCAGGAACTTGACAAGGGAGGACCTTAAAGAAATTGAGGTTCTTCTTACTTAGGAATTCAGTGACACTTGCTGGGAAAATACCTTCTATCAATGACACCCACTTCTATCCCCGCTTCTTTCTCCTGCTAGGAATACCAGGACTGGAAACTTTACATATGTGAATTGCTTTCCCATTCTGTATTGTGTAGCTGATTGCCATTGTGGGGAATATGATCATTCTCTTTGTGATCAAAATCAAACACAGTCTATACCAGCTCATGTTCTACTTCCTGGCCATGTTGTCTATGATTGATCTGGGTCTGTCCACATTCACTACCCCCAAAATGCTAGGAATCTTATGGTTCAACCTCCAAGAGATCAGCTTGCGGGGCTGCCTTCTTCAGATGTTCTCTATTCACAAGTTTACAGGCATGGAGACTGTTCTGTTGGTAGTCATGGCTTATTACCGCTTTGTTGCCATCTGCAACCCTCTCCAGTACACCATGATCCTCACTAGTAGAAACATCAGTATCCTAGCTTCTGTGGTTGTTGGAAGAAATTTAGTTCTTGTAACTCCATTTGTGTTTCTCATTCTGCACCTGCCATTCTGTGGGCATAACATCATACCTCACACATACTGTGAGCACATGGATCTGGCCCAGTTGGCCTGTGGACATATCAAGATCAACATAATCTATGGGCTCATGGCGATTTCTTTCTTTTTTTTTTTTT
>NW_012101993.1:38119-46810 GCF_000951045.1 Mandrillus leucophaeus | reverse complement strand
GAGTTCAAATAGAAAGCGAATGGCAATCAGAGATTTCGTCTAAAAAGTATGTTTACAAGTATCAGTTCTCATCCAGCCTGATCTCATCCAGTATCATTTATATCCTCTTACATGTAATATTGTAGAAAAGGATCTTCACAATGTAAGACTCAGGCACACTAGGAATTCTATGATAAAAGACCAATTAGATCTGAATATCCAAACTTGCTAGAGAAGAAAAGTGGAATCACTGGGTATATTTTCACATTGCGTTCAACAGGAAATTAAAGTTTTGAGTTTTTTTCACCTTCATCCTTCCACGTTAATAGAATTAAACCAGAATACTCCATTCTCCCAAAGCCTCTAGCCAAGCAACATTTTACTGTATTACTTCCTGCTTTTCAATGGATATAAAGCAGAGTCCTGGTAGGCACATTTTGTACACCTGCAAATATGCAAAACTAAACAGGTCCTTCTGTTCAACATTAAAACAAAAGTCCTGTAAACCTCAGATAGTGAGTGTAATACTTCAGCACTAGCATGAAAGCCTCAAATATAAAAAGATACCAAGAACACTACTAGCAAAAAAAGTAAGCTCTTAGCCGGGAACACTAGTTCATGCCTGTACTCCCAGCATATTGGCAAGCCAAGGTGGAGTAAGTCAGGAGTTCAAGACCAGCCTGGGCAGCAGAGCAAATTCACGTCTCTACAAAAAAAATTTAAAAATTAGCTGGGCATGGCGGCACACACCTGTAGTCCTAGAGCTACTTGGGAGGCTGAGGTGGGAAAATCGCTTGAGCCCAGGAGTTTGAGGCTGCAGTAGCTATGATCACGCCACTGCACTCTAGTCGGGGTGACAGAGCGAGATCTAGATATTACATTCTGTCCTGCTCCTGTTTCCACTAAAATCACTAAGTTAAAACGTTTTCATTCAGCGGATAAAAATTAAGTGAAATGTGACTTTGGTGTTTGGCTAGCAAAAAAAAAAAAGAGAGAGAGAAAAAAAATACAGTGAAATGACAAATTACTTACTGGGAGAATATCTTTGTAACCTGAATGACAGATAAAAGGTTTATATCCTTAGCCTATAAAGAAATCTTTAAAATTACTCAGAAAAAAATGAATGATTTCCAGCAGAAAATGGGCAATGGAGAAACCGACACTTCCCATGAGAATAAAAATGGCCAATGAGCTTATGAAAAAGATTCAAAAGCACTAGAAATCAAAGAAATGTAATGAAAACAATGAGATGTTCTGCTTAAAGACCAGCAAAGGTGACAAATGGAAGGGGGAACCTGGAGCTCTATCCCTGTTGGTGGGAGTATAAACTGAACCAATTTTCCTACAGGATCATTTGAACATTTCTTTTAAAAATCCTAAAACTGTTTTGTATTATTTTCCTCCATATATTCTACTTCTATGAATTCAGCGCAAAAATCCTTGCTCGGGTTCATTAAAATGATATAGAAGGAAATTCAGCTCTGGGGCGGCAATGATTCACTTAACATACATTCAGCTATTAAAAATGATGATGCCAGGATGTATTTCTCCCATAGAAACATGCTTAAAATATAGTCAGTGACAAAAGACCATATATTATGATTCTACTTTTTAAAATGTTTGCATGCATAAAAAAGTGTAAAAAGGAACCAGAATGTTTTGAGTGAAAAATTAAAGATTTTTCTCTACATTTTGTCATCCAAATTATTACACAAAGAATGTGATTTCCTTTATAATCAGGGAGAAGTGTTGTTTTCATTTATTTATATTTATATTTCTTTTCTTTTTTTTTCCTTTTTTCTCCTGTATGTATCCCATGTATGCTAGAGACCTTGAATCCTTTCCTCTTGAGGTCAGTCAGCCCATTTTTGGGATGTGCAGTACAAAAAGCTGCCCCATCTTCCATTTATTTATTTATTTATTTACGACAGAGTCTTGCTCTGTTGCCTAGGGTGGAGTGAGGTGGTGTGATCTTGGCTCATTGCAACCTCCACCTCCTGGGTTCAAGCGATTCTCCTGCTTCAGCCTCCTGAGTAGCTGGGATTACAGGCACCCACCACCACGTCCGGCTAATTTTTGTATTTTCAGTAGAGATGGGGTTTCACCATGTTGGCCAGGCTGGTCTCGAACTCCTGACCTCAGGTGATCCACCTGCCTCTGCCTCCCAAAGTGCTGGGATTACATACATGTGTGTACCACTGCTCCTGGTCCTTCCTTTTATTTTCCAAGGTCTGGAAACATTTTTATTTTAATGTGTACAAATACATAGTTCTGAAAAATTTTAAATTTAGCTATCTATAAAAGCATATAGCAAAATCCCATTCATAGTCCTATTCTCCCTCCACAGCCAAACACTTTTAATTGGTTTCTTACATATCATTTCAGAATTTATCTTTGCAAATACACAGGTATATACTTATTCTACTCTTCTCTCTCAACACAAAATGTAGCATACCACACATACGATACCATTCCTTCTTCCTTTTAAAAACACACACAATCTAGCCGAGTTCTTCCACATGAGTGCAGTCTTTCTCATTCTTCTTTTCAGCTGCACGGTATGCATCATTTGGATGGACCACCGTTTACTTAACCAGTTCCTGTTGGCAGACACTGAAATCATCCCTATCATACTATTACAAAAAATAATGCCAAGCACAACCACCTACACACACCAAGTTCATTTCTGAATCTGCCTTTGAGGAAGCCTCTGTTTCAATCACCATAAGGTTGCAAGGCTGAAAAGTTTGCCTCTTTTTTAGTTTTCATTATGTACAGCAGTATGTAGCACGACTCTCTTGAGCAAAGCAAATGTACTCTTCGGAGATTTCATAAAAATAAATGGATAAACAGAACATTCAGGATAACCATTTCTATTTAACTATGCATATATATATACAGAGTACATGTATATGCATAGAAAGTATGAAATCCATCAAAGCATTGACCATTGCCTCAGTATGGTGGACCTATGGAGTGCTTTGTAGACCTCCTTGCCTATCAGTTCTTTCTAATTTCATGGCAGTAAATACATACTATTCTTGCAATATAAAATTTCAAAAAATGTTAAGTTAAGCTGGATACATTCCTTCAGTCTGTCCTATATTTGTATAGTACTCCCGAGTGCTCAAATATCACTTCATTTAAAAATGTTTATTTATTTTTTCAAATATAGAGACAGGCAGGGTCTTGCTCTGTCAACCAGGCTGGTCTTGAACTCCTAGATCCTCCTGGATCCTCCCACCTCCGCCTCTCCAAGTGCTGGTGTTACAAGTGTGAGCCATCATGCCCAGCAGGCTTCATTTGAGAAATCTTTCCCCAGCACTCCATATATTACTAATTATTCCTTTCTTCTTGTTTAGATGGCATTTTGTCATATCTCTATGACCTCACTTGTCACATGATAACCAGTTGCTCACCTATCTGTCTCTCTTGATTGCCCATGAGCTCCTAGGGAAGAGTCTGACTTTCAGCCCCTTGAACAGTGTGTGACACGTACATGCCTCGTGCACAGAGAAGTCAAAGATGTCACTACAGTGTCATCATTCCCAGAATTCAATACCTGTATTTCTATGTTGTTCTAGATGCTCTGCCAACAACCTGAGAATGTTATGCTGTTTCCCTAAAACTTCCATCCATTACGGAGTGTCTACAGTCATAGTTAATTATGATATGCCCTCTGGCCAAGCCCGTTCACAGTTTTTTCTTTAGGTGGTTTTTATTTTAATGGTTGATTTTGATTGTTTGCTTTCTGTTTTTTAATCTAGGAGTGTTCAGTAAACTTCACCGTCTCTGTATCTGTGTCCCTGCATCTGCTCTCTGCTCGGAATGAGGCCTCAAACTTATTGGTAAGAATTCCTACTCACCCTTAAGGAATCCGCTTAAATAATACCTTCTCTGTGAAACCTTTATATCCTCCCATTCTTACAGTAGGAATTGAGAATTCCTCAACTCTTGAAACATTTGTGTCTCTATTAGTATGTATCAGGCACTGAAGTAACTGCCAGGATAGAAAGATGAAACTGTAGACCCCGCCCTGATGGAGCTTATGGCCTAGTGTGGAAAACAGCCATATGAACAAATAACCACACTATAATATTAGATGCAATACCAAAAGGGAGATGTATTGAATATTTGATATGTGTCAGTTACCTTGTTAGATGCTTTATTAACAATTATCTATGATCATATTAGATACGTATTTGAACTGGACAGAAGGCCATGGAACTCTAGGACTGCTATACTCTCAATTGTCTTCTAAAGAAATTGTCTAAGGGTTCTTTTTGAATACATGACAGTCATATAACTATTGTGCAACTGTGGCATACACAAAAAGCATATCTGTAACACATCTGTGTGACCAATAATGCATAAAACCAACCTTACTTCTTCTTCTTTTTTTTTTTTTTTTTTTTTGACTATGGAGTCTTGCTCTGTCACCAAGCTAGAGTGCAATAGTACGATCTCAGCCCACTGCAACGTCCGCGTCCTGGGTTCAAATGATTCTCCTGCCTCAGCCTCCTGAGTGGCTGGGACTACAGGCACGTACAACCATGCCCAGCTAATTTTTTGTGTGTTTTTAGTAGAGACGGGGTTTCCCCATGTTAGCCAGGATGGTCTCGATCTCTAGACCTCATAATCCACCGGCCTCAACCTCCAAATGTGCTGGGATTACAGGTGTGAGCCACCGAGCCCAGCCAAAACCAACCTTCTTTGGCCACAAGTGACTGGACCAGGGCTCAGTGCTTCAGCTAAGGACAACATATAGGTTGAGCCTCAGGTTGATCAATCACCAAAGACATAACGTGGCTCAAAATTCTCCCTAACAGGGACCTTCTGTTTTTAGAAGGTGACACACTGATCCAATCAGATATTCTCTCTTACAAAATACAAATGTTGGGTGAACAAAGGAAAAGAGGGCAGGTCTTCAGAGCTCAAATCCTATCCTAAACACTGCTAAATTAATCTTGTGGGAAGTTTTGAAAGTACTAGAGCCAAGAGACAACATGGCTGCTTAGATGACTTCCCATCCAAGTTTACATTCAGCTGTCATCATCAAATGTGATATGTGTGTGCCTCTTCCTTGCAACCCGTGCCTAACACATCATATTACCACTTCTGAAATTAGGAAACCAGCTCAAAAGTCCAAGAGCTTGACCAGAGTAGCTCAGTTGGTAGGTAGCAGAACCAGAATTCAAAGACCAAGTCAGCATGATTCTTCTACCATATCCTGCCAGTTACATGGGCAAGTGGCCTCAAAATCAACAAAAGACAAGTAGAGGTTGACATGCGTCAATGAAGAGAGGCTCAAAAGGAAGAGTTTATACACAAGACTAGAGGAGAAATGTTCTGAAAGAATGTCTGGGGATGTGAAGTAGGAGGGGGCACACCAGGTTTCACCTTGGTCAAGTGAATCTCTAGTTGCAACCTGGGCCTCTGCCCCGAGCTCCAAACTTAGCTATCTGTCTTTCTTACTGTACTGTAAAATCCACAGGGCAGGACCTTAATCTCTAACTTGTTCATCACAGATTAAAGCAATCTGCCTTACAGTAAGTGCTTAGTAAATATATGAATGAATAAGTAATTGAACTATCAAAGAAGCTAAAGAAACATTCCACATTGCTGGGGAAGGGGTTACCATGAAACAGACCCTAGCAGTCACTTACAAATACAGTTGACCCTCATTATTTGTGGATCCCATATTTGCACATTTACTTACTTGCTAAATGTCTTTGTAATCCCCAAATTAATACTTGTGGAGCTTTCAAGGTGGCTCCTGGATATAGACACAATAGTGAAAAATCTGCCACTCCTTGCACACATCCCAAGCTAAGGTCCAATAAGGTGACCCTCAGTCTTCTGGTTTCAGCTCTCACACAAAGATGACCAGAGGGCAGAGACGGTAGAGGGCAGTGCAGGGTAGTGTAAGAAGCTCTGGCTGGGGCCAGCTGGAGGAGGTCTGAATCTTAACTCTGGCTCCTGTCAGTGGGGCGGCCTCAGGCAAATCACTTAACACTTCTCTACTTTCTTTATTCTTTTGTAAATAAAGAAAATGTACTCTACCAGGAAGAGTTGCTTTAGGAATTAAGGTTATAACCTGTGTGAGATATGTACATAGGTATGTATTTTCCCCGGCAACAAGGGTTTAGTATTTGATTAACTCAGTGTTCTAGGCAACTTTATAGAATAGAACTACTGCAAATAATGAGAATTAACTGTAATTGTTTATAAAGAAATAACAGAGATGTAGACAAAACAGTTATGTGAATGAGCTAGAGGCAGGCTTCAAGAAGCTTCTGAAGAAACAGAACTTCACCAGGCACCTAAGTTGTGGAAAAGGCCTGCAAGGAGAGAGAACGGCGCCTACAGAGGGAGATCCAGATGGCGGGAAAAAACAGGCGGGTTCAGGAAACGGCACACGGGGAAGTCTGGCACAGAAGATGAGGCCAGAACACGGTGCCACGGCGCTCCTCTGCACCCTGTATACGGCCTGTGCTGCAGAACCTCACTCTCTGCATGTCATTCTTGGTTTCTAGTTCTCTCTTCCGTTAAACTATGAGCCCCTCAAGGTCAAGGTCCCTAAGAAGAAATCATAGCTAGAGTCCTCTAAATTTGCAAACAAGTTATTACTAAACACAAATACACCCCAAAAGACTGTACAAACATAACTTTGGTTTTCAACGCAGTCACAGCAATTCACAGCTACAAATTTGCAGTTTGTCCAGAATTTTTCTCTGATGACTGCTTAACTCTGCCATAAGCTCTTTTCATTGTTTTAGACACCCAGACATTTGTTGGAAGTTTGAAGATCTTGCTCTTTTTAGCGTAACTGATTCATTGGTTGATTGAACGAGATGGAGTCTCATTATGTTACCCAGGCTGGTCTTGAACTCCTAGGTTCAAGCAGTTCTCCTGCCTCAGCCTCCCAAGTGGCTGGGATTACAGGCGCACTCCACTGTGCTGGGCTCTCGTGTGATTTATCCACAGGGCTTAAACATATGGTCCATTAGACAGTGTTGCCACATCAGAGTAAAGGATTCTTTTAATTCACTGTAATAGACTTAGTTCTCTATATGCAAGATACAACTTTACCATAGTAAAATACAAGGAAGCATATATATAACAGGATAAAGAAAGCAGTATAATTTTTTCCACAAAAGCTTGCACAATCTTGGTCAAAACACAGTAAACATGATATTAAACTCACAGCTTACATTTCTCCACTGAGAGCTAGAAAAACAATGCCAGTTTTTGTAAAGTCACAAAACTAAGCACTGTGAGAACGTACAAGATTTTGTGAACTTGTATATTCTCCCCACCCCCACAGACAAGTAGCCAAAGGAATCTATCAGTCCTACCCCAACACTTCAATCTCCTGCAACCTCCAAAATAAACCTCACTGTCCAATATCTGAATTTATATTTTCAAATGTCTAAAATCTTAATCAAAACTAAGAGCAGTGCATTAGCTTTTCCCCATAAAATTCTTGGTATAACTTTACTTAGGCACAACATAGTTTGTACCATGATCTAAAAACATACGGATAGAACTAACATTACTAGAAATCAAATGAATATACTATGAAGGTGAAAAGGGAATAGGCAGCGAGTGTTGTTTTTAAACAGGTTCAATGTTGTTATTACCCACTCGGGTTGGGTGTGATCAAATCATGTGCAATACAGCTAAGTATGTCCTATATTTTATGAGAAAGTAGGGTGACAAATTATTTATTGAGGACCTGCTGGGTGCACCGAGGCATGCCGGAAGCTGTAAGAGACTTGATTCTTGCCCTCAAGAAACTTCCAAGGTTATCGACTACTCCCAAAACAAATAATGAGCGATGCTCTCTCAAATAGATAGATGATCAAATGTGAAATGGAGGTGAAGATGGGGAAGCCTTAGGCTCAGAGATTGTGTTCAGGCCTTTATAGGGACATATCTTTGACATAATCATACGCATTTTAAAATAAGTTAAATTCTCATCAGATCATTCTGAAATTTACAGAGGATTTTGTTAGTGAGAAACATATTTTATGTGTAGACCCATAGGTCTATACATATGTATATGACCCATGGGAGTGTATGTATGTGACCTATAGGAATGTTTTTAATGTTAACTGTTAAACACTTCCGTTCACAATATTTCCACCGTTAATCGTCTTTATCTTTTTTGGAGCTGATGTGGAGAAGTCAAGGACCATGTGCTAATTGCTATTTGATGTTATTCTGTGAGGAGAATTGATTGGCTTTGGGTGGGGGAGAGAGTTGGAAGTTGAAGACCTGAAGGCAGGTCTGAGTCAAGAAATCTTGCCACTGACTTCTGGAAAGTCTGTCGATTCTACCTTTGGAAGTGCCTTTAAATACCTTATGGAAGGCCGGGTATGATGGTTCATGTCTGTAATCCCAGCATTTTGGGAGGCTGAGGCAGCCAGATCACTCGAGGTCAGGAGTTTGAGACCAGCCTGGCCAACATGATAAAACCCTGTCTCTACTAAAAATACAAAAAGTTAATTGGGCATGATGGCGGACACCTGTAGTCACAGCTATTCAAGAGGCTAAGGCAGGAGAATTGCCTGAACCTCGGAGGTGCGGGTTGCAGTGAGCTAAGATCATGCCACTGCACACCAGCCTGGGTGACAGAGCAAGACCCCATCTGGAAGGAAGGAAGGAAGGAAGGAAGGAAGGAAGGAAGGAAGGAAGGAAGGAAGGAAG
>NW_012101993.1:35793-37747 GCF_000951045.1 Mandrillus leucophaeus | reverse complement strand
GAGGGAGGGAGGAAGGGAGGGAAGGAAGGAAGCTGAGGCATGAGAATCGCTTGAACCCAGTAGGTGGAGGTTGCAGTGAGCCAAGACTGCATCACTGTATGCCAGCCTGGGCAGCAGAGTAAGATTCCATCTCAAATGAAAAGGAAACTTGAATGACCTGCAAACATAGAGGATTTAACATCAATATGAATGAGGGGAATGGACATAGGAATGACAGTGAGATACTAGCATTCCTATACATCAGTAGTAAACGATTAGAAAATGAATAGAAAAGAAGATTGTATTCACAATAGCAACAGAAGCCTTAGAATATATCTGGCAAAATATACACAAGACCTTTCATGAAGAGTATTGCCATGGTCTGAAGGCATCTCTCAAAATTCAAACTGATTGCCAAGATACTATCTTAATAGTATTAAGAGGAAGATAGTATTAAGAACTGGTGTCTTTAAGAAGTGATTAAGTCATAAGGGGGAGCCCTCATGGATGTGGTTAGTGCTTTATAAAAGGGCTTGGGCTCACGCCTGTAGTCCTAGCACTTTGAGAGGCCAAGGTGGGTGGATCACGAGGTCAGGAGTTTGAGACCAGCCTGGCCAACATGGTAAATCCCCGTCTTTACTAAAAATACAAAAATCAGCCGGGTGTGGTGGCGTGTGCCTGTAGTCCCAGCTACTCGGGTGGCTGAGGCAGAGGAATCGCTTGAACCTGGGAAGGGAAGGTTGCAGTGAGCTGAGATCGTGCCACTGCATTCCAGCCTGGGTAACACAGCGAGACTCCATGGCAAAAATAAATGAGTAAAATAAAAGGACTTGGGGGTGATGATGAATCTGTTCTTTCTGCTGCATAAGAACATATTATTATTATTATTATTATTATTATTTTGAGATGGGGTCTTACTCTGTTGCCCAGGCTGGAATACAGTGGTGCAATCACTGCTCACTGCAGCATCAGCCTCCTGGGCTCAAGTGATCCTCCCACCTCGGCCTCCCAAGTAGCTAGGACCATAGCCTTGCCACCACACCTGGCTAAATTTTGAATTTTTTTGTGGAGATGAGGGTCTCACTATGTTGCCGAGGCTGGTCTTAAACTCCTGGGCTCAAGGAGTCCTCCTACCTTGACCTCCCAAGGTGCTGGGATTACAAGTGTGAGCCACCGTGCCTGGCAGTTCATATTATTTTGAAAGCCCTGTAATAGTAAGTGCCAGGAAGGACATGGAACAGCAGGAGCACTCGTCAGCTCCTGCTGGGGATGTAGACTGGCACTGCCAGTTTGGAGAGAACTTAATGTTGTATCGTGAAGTCAAAGATTCCTGTGTTCAATGCCCAGCCCTTCCACTTCCTGGTGTGTGCCCCAGAGAGACTCACACATTTACATGATAATGTTCATAGTCACCCTTGTGTCGTGACAACTGGAAACCACTTAGATGTCCATCAACAGGAACATGGAGGAGTAAACTGTGGGATCCTCAGGCAATGCAATATGACCTGGAGCAGGGGCCAGCAAACTCCTGCCCATCTGCCAAATCTGGCCCATGGCCTGTGATGGTACAGCCCATGAGCTAAGAAGAATGGTTTTTATAATATTAAAGTACTACAAAAAACAAAATAGGTCAGGCGCGGTGCCTCACACCTGTAATGTCAGCACTTTGGGAGGCCAAGGCAGGCAGACCACGAGGTCAGGAGATTGAGACCATCCTGGCTAACACGGTGAAACCCCGTCTCTACTATAAATATGAAAATTAGCCGGGCGTGGTGGTGGGCACCTGTAGTCCCAGCTACTCAGGAGGCTGAGGCAGGAGAATGGTGTGAACCCCGGAGGCAGAGCTTGCAATGAGCCGAGATGGCGCCACTGCACTCCAGCCTGGGCGACAAAGCAAGACGCCGTCTCAAAAAAAGAAAAAAAAAAAAGACGAGCCTGACCAACATGGCGAAACCTTGTGTCTCCTAAATACAAA
>NW_012101993.1:30240-34229 GCF_000951045.1 Mandrillus leucophaeus | reverse complement strand
GGTGGATCTCGTGGTGTTCAAGGATTCATCCAGCTCTGCTTTCCTGGGCCGAGGGTTTGTCCCAAGACCTGTGGCTGATGCCCTGGGCTCCAGCCTCTCTATCCGAGGGAGCAGGGCTGAGCAGAAGTCGGCCTCCACATTCCTGGCTTTTCATCCCCATCCTGAGCTGCCTGTCTCTGGCTTCCCCATCAGTGCTGGTGCCCCTTGAGGAGAAGCCTCCCAGAGGAGGAGTTGGCCAAAAGGGGTGTTTATGTGTGACTTGGAAGGCAGAAGGAAAGAGACAGCAGTTGCTGTCTGGAGGCGGCCGTGGCTGTCCAGCGTCACTGGCCAGGTCAAGGTCCATTCTGCCTGTGCACAGCAAATCTATCACTGTGACACGGGTTTTGCAAAAGAAAAAAGATAGATTCACAAGACCGCCAAGTGAGGAGGTGGAGAACAGCGCTCAAATCCTTATCTCCCTGGAGATAAGGCTGAGGGCTGTTTCTAGGTTAGGGAAGTGTGATGATCTAAGATGTGGGGGGAGGTAATTGGCAGTGGGGAAAAATGAAGTAGTAGGTTCCTTTTGCTCAAGTGTCATCAGGCAGCCGGCCGGGCTTGGTGGCTCATGCCTGTAATCTCAACACTATGGGAGGCAGAGGTGGGCGGATCACCTGAGGTCAGGAGTACGAGACCAGCCTGGCCAACATGGTGAAACCCCGTCTCTACTAAAAATACGAAAATTAGCTGGGTGTGATGGTGTCCGCCTCTAACCTCTAACCCCAGCTACTCGGGAGGCTGAGGCAGGAGAAGCCTCAGCGCTTGAACTCAGGAGGCTGAGGTTGCAGTGAGCTGAGATTGCACCACTGCACTCCAGCCTGGGCCACAGAGGAAGACCCCGTCTCAAAAAAAAAAACGTGTCATCAGGCTTCTTGGCATTTCATTGGACATAAGTACAGAAAATGGTGGCATTAGCATGATCTGAAGTTGGAGTGTTGGGCTCTGAAGGTGGAGTTTTGGACCCTCTGATGTCAGGATGGACCTTTTCTCAGGCACGTGCACAGGTCCAGTTGAAGGGTCAGTGGTCTCAACCGGTTTGAATTGGACAGGAGTTGGTCCAAGGTCCTGAAAGACAATAGAAGCACCATGGCCATGGTGATCTATGAATGTTATCTATAATGTAGCCAGTGAAGGTTGAGTTTCAATGGTCAGTGTACCGTGGCCTTCAGGTTCATGGAAAAAGGAAAAAAACAATAATACGAAGCAAGCGGCCAAAAGCAAGCAGGGCAGGCCACCCTGCACTGTGACCTGCTGTGGCCCCAAGTCCAGCACCAGTCACTTCATCACAGACCCACAGATGGGGGCTCCACAAGGCACAGTGGCCCAGAGACCTCTTCAGGGCCTCGTCCTTTGTGGTCTCATTTAGGTGGCTGGGCATGTTTCAGCATGTTTCAGCTTCTCAGAGTGACTGATTGGTGACCTGCTCGCTGACGCTCCAGCACCATCCCCACACCTCCGTTCCCAGCCCCTCCACAATCCTGTAAGGTCTAATTCCACAACAAATCCCTTAGCCTGTACTCACATGGTTCTGCTTCTTCCCTCACTGAATCCTGACACTTCCTTCTAGGTGAGCGTAAGCAGCGAGTGCTCTCTGGGCCCTGGGAATGCACCTGAACCAGGATGCCCCTCCCCAGGGGCCTTCCCTTCCTCAGCAGCTCCAGAGGGAGGCTTGCTGCCCTCAGCCCTTAGCAGAATGATTTGTTAAAAGGGTCACATCAGCCCCACACTAGCCCGAAAGGCCTCAGGGATGGGGCAGGGTCTTCGATCCTCATCTCTTAGGGCGGTGAGGAGGAAGCCACAATATACTGGGTACCCGCTTGGTGCTGGATACTTCATCATTTTATCCTCGCAAGAAGCTACCGCCCCAGCTTGCAGTGAAAAGCTTATAGGAGGGAGGTTGCTGGAGCTGGAGTTTGACCCCACACTTGAACCCACGCGTACCAAGTACCAAAGCCCGCAGGTCCCTTGACCTGCCCGGCTGCCCACAGCTGCGGCGGCAGGGATTTCTGCCCATGTCTGGCCTCTGCTGGGCCCTGAGGTCCTGGCTCCTGGGCCTTGCTGCTCTCTGCATCCCATGGCTCCCCCTAGGAGGAAGGAAGTCTTGGAAAGGATGCATTCACCTGTCCAGTCTCTATAACAATTATTATTTTATAAATATACATACATATATATTATTGCTATATATATTCTCTGAGCACCATTCTGAATCTTTGTGTCGCGCACACATTGTTTTCCCTACTGATACCCTTCATTCCATTTTCCTGCCCAGAAACCCTAAGTGTCCTTCAAGTGCTTGAATTGTATCTCTTCATGAAGCTTGCCCTGAGCTCTCATAGTGAGAATTCATTTGTCCTTCCAATGCACTCAAGACCTACCTCTGTAACAAGTGCGTTTGGAATACACTGCTTACTGCTGCACCCAGTTTTATTAGGTGCTTCACTAATGTGCAGTTAGGTTATTTCCAGTGAGTCATTATTACCTACAATGCTGCAAAGAACATCTTTCTACAACTTTCCTTAGATCTCTGTGCTTTTTTCCCAGGGTGAACCCTGCAAATGGAATTGTTGGTAACAGTATTTGTATAATTCACATTTTTATTTTTACTAGATACTACCAAATGGTCATTTTTACACGTCTACCAGCCATTTTTAAGAGTACTTGTTTACTCAAAATCTTACCAATGCTCGATATTATCAAACTTAGTTGTTTTCCACTATAATGGAAGGAAATGGTGTTTTATTTATTTTAATGGAAGGAAAGGGGGAAGGTCAAAAGGCTGAATCTCTCTTTTTTTTTTTTGAGATGGAGTCTTGCTGTCACCAGGCTAGAGTGCAGTGGGGCAATGTCGGCTCACTGCAACCTCTGCCTCCCAGGTTCAAGCGATTCTCCTGCCTCAGCCTCCCGAGTAGCTGGGACTACAGCCACACTCCACCATACCCAGCTAATGTTTTGTATTTTAGTAGAGACGGGGTTTCACCATGTTGGTCAGGCTGATCTCAAACTCCTGACCTCAGGTGATCTGCCTGCCTCGGCCTCCCAAAGTGCTGGGATTACAGGCGTGAGCCACAGCACCCGGCCTAAAACACTGAATTTCTATGATCACTTGTAAGGCTATTGAACACTCCAGTTTTTTTCTTACATTAATTGCCTGCCACGTTCTTTGCCCACTTTTTTCTATTTGTAGGATTTCTTTTATATGTTTGGGATGCTAATTATTGGTCATTTACATATGTTGAAAATATTTCTCTGTCATTTGACATTTTCTTTATTTTCTGTCATACTGAAGTTTTAATGTCTTTGGATGTCAAATTTACCAATCATTTCCTTTATGAGTTTTGCCTTGGGTATCCTATATTAGAAGACATTCTCTTCATGCAAGTTTAATTACATCATTCTCCTAATGAGTTTCAAGGCACTGTCCTATATTTTCTTCTAATAATTTAAAATTATTTTTATTTGTTAATTTCCTCTGGGTTCTATTTTAAGCTATTTTCCCAAATAAATAGCCCATTTTCCCAGTACTATTTATTTACTAAATAGTCAATTCTTTCTCTACACATTTCAAATACTCCCTCCAGCAGATACAAAATTTCCACATAAATGTGTCTGCTCCCGGGTGCTTTATTATTTTCTGTTGAGCCATCCTGTCCCTGAGCCAGTGTGATTCTGCTTGATGATTGAAGTTTTCATACCAAGTTGGCAAATTTCCCCACTTTCTTACTACTTTTTTAGAATCACCTTGCCTATTCTTGGATCTGAATTCTGAATTCATCCCTCTGAATATTTGTTTGTTTGTTTGTTTGTTTGTTTGAGACGGAGTCTCGCTCAGTCACCCAGGCTGGAGGGCAGTGGCACGATCTCGGCTCACTGCAAGCTCCGCCTCCCGGGTTCACGCCATTCTCCTGCCTCAGCCTCCCGAGTAGCTGGGACTACAGGCGCCTGACACCACACCC
>NW_012101993.1:23108-29539 GCF_000951045.1 Mandrillus leucophaeus | reverse complement strand
CAGGTTATCCACCCACCTTGGCCTTCCAAAGTGCTGAGATTACAGACATGAGCCACTGTGCCCTGCCAAACTTTTGATTTTTGTATGTTTGATATTGTATCTGATAATCTTGCTGAATTTTCTTAATCATTTAACAGTTGGCTGGGCATGACGACTTATGCCTGTAATCCCAGCACTTTGGGAGGATGAGCCAGGTGGATCACCTGAGGTCAGGAGCTCAAGACCACCCTGGCCAACATGGCCAAACCTTGTCTCTACTAAAAATACAAAAATTAGCTGAATGTGGTCACAGGCACCTGTAATCCCAGCTACTTGGGAGGCTGAGGCAAGAAGAATCACTTGAACCTGGGAGGTAGAGGTTGCAGTGAGCCAAGACTGGGCCACTGCACTCCAGCCTGGGTACCAGAACAAGACTCTGTTTCAAAAAAAAAAAAATTAACAGTTAATATTCCTAGAATCTTTAGGGAAGCAACTGTATTGTCTATGAATAATAATATTCACCCTCCTTTCTAATATTTGTGTAGCATTTATTTTTTCTTGTCTGATTACATTGGATAGGATAGTTATATAATGTTAGAGATTAGGCATGAAAGCAGGCATATTGGATTATTCCTTATTTTAATGTCTTTATTATTTCTTCATTAAGCATTATGCTAGCTGTGCATTTTTGGTTAATACATCATTTAAGGCTACATGTAGTCACAGAAAAAATAAACATGATTCAGTGACTTAAAGAAATATAGATTTCATTTTTGTGACTTAAAATGTGCAGAGGAAGGCCGTCCAAGTTGTTTTTGTTCTTGTGGTTACAATGTGGCTGCTGTGTTTCCAGGCCTTGGATTGCCTTCCAGAGAGGGAAAGAGGAAAGGTAAAAAACTGAGTCTGTCTCTTTTTAGCTGAAAAACATAAATTTCTCAAAAGTTTTAAGATTATACTGCAATTTTCTGCTGGGCGTGGTGGCTCATGCCTGTAATCCCACCACTTTGGGAGGCTGAGGCGGGTGAAGCACCTGAGTTTGAGAGTTTGCAACCAGACTGGCCAATGTAGAGAACCCCCATTTCTACTAAAAATACAAAATTAGCCGGGCGTGGTGGCGGACGCCTGTAATCCCAGCTACTTGGGAGGCTGAGGCAGGAGAATCGCTTGAACCTGGGAGGTGGAGGTTGTGGTGAGCCGAGATTGCTCCACTGCACTCCAGCCTGGGCAATGAGAGGGAAACTCAGTCTCAAAAAAACAAAAACTTGAAACAAACAAAAAAAGTGCAGAGGCGGGCAGTCCAGGGTTCTTTTCAGTTTCCTGATACTTCTTTAGCCATGTTTTTGTTCTTGTGGTTACAATTTGGCTGCTGCTTTTCCTTGGATTGACTTCCAGGGAGGGAAAGAGAAAAGGTCAAAAGGCTGAGTCTGTCTCTTTTTAGCTGAAAAACAGATTTCTCAAAAGTGTTAAGATCATACTGTAATTCAATTTTTTTTTTTTTTTTTTGAGATGGAGACTTGTTCTGTCGCCAGGCTGGAGTGCAGCGGAGTGATCTCAGCTCACTGCAACAACCTCTGCCTCTGCAGTTCAAGCGATTCTCCTGCCTCAGCTTCCCGAGTAGCTGGGACTACAGGCACGTGGGACCACGCCCGGCTCATTTGTTGTATTTTTAGTAGAGAAAGGGTTTCACCATGTTGGTCAGGATAGTCTCGAACTCCAGACCTCATGATCCGCCCGCCTCTGCCTCCCAAAGTACTGGGATTAGAGGCGTGAGCCACCGCATCCAGCCTACAATTTCCATCTTTTGGCTGCACATAAGTTATGTCACTATTCTCAGCTGTGGGAGTGTTTAACTGGGCGTGTTGCACCATCTCTGTTAGATAGGTTTTAAAATTTATGAATAGGTACTGAATTTTATCAATTGCTTTTTTCTTTCTTGATTGAGCAATTTTTTTCTCATCTTTTTATGTTGATAAGGTAACTTAGTGACTGGCTTTTGAATGTTTAACATTGCATTTCTGGAATTAAATCACTTTGTTGTGATATATGATTAATACCGTTTTATATGTGATTGAGATGGGCCTGCTCATAGTTCATTTGGTAATTTTGTACTTATGTTCGCAAGAGGAAGTGGAGTCTAAGTTTCCTTTCCAGTGATGTCTTGTTAGATGTTTTTTGTTTTTTTTTTTTTGACGGAGTCTCGCTCTATCACCCAGGCTGGAGTGCAGTGGTGCAAGCTCAGTTCACTGCAAGCTCCGCCTCCCGGGTTCACGCCATTCTCCTGCCTCTCGAGTAGCTGGGACTACAGGTACCTGCCACCATGCCCAGCTAATTTTTTGTTTTTTAGTAGACGCGAGGTTTCACCATGTTAGCCAGGATGGTCTCGATCTCCTGACCTCGTGATCCATCTGCCTCGGCCTTCCCAAAATGCTGGGATTACAGGCGTGAGCCACCGCTCCTGGCTTTTATGTCTTCTTTAAAGAAATGTCTAGTCAAGTTTTTTTTTTTTTAACATTTTAAAAATTGGGTTATGTATTTTTTCCACTGTTGAGTTGTACCAATTCTTTATACGTTTTGGGTTTTGTTTTTTTGTTTTTTTGTTTTGAGACAGGGTCTTGCTCTGTTACGCAGACTGGAGTACAGTAGCACAGTCACATCTTACTTGACCTTCTGGGCTCAAACCCTCCTCCTATCTCAACCTCCCAAGTAGCTGTGACCACAGGCGCACACCACCATGCCTGGATAATTTTAAAATTTTTTGTTGAGACAGGTTCTCACTATGTTGCCGGGCCTGGACTCAAACTCCTGGGCTCAAGTGATCTTCCCACCTCAGTTTCTCAAAGTGCTGGGATTAAGGAGTGAGCCACTGCACCTGGCTAAATGTTGGATATCTACCCCTAATTAGCTGGGTGTGGTGGCTCACCCTTGTAATCTCAGCACTTTGGGAGGCTGAGGCGCTTGGATCACCTGTGGTCAGGAGCTTGAGACCAGCCTGGGTAATATGGTGAAACCCCACAATGGAGTTTTGGCTTCTTTAACTGAGAAATGAGGATCGTGACCATCCCTGCCAAGCAGGAGAGGAGATGGGCTAATGTGTGCTGTGAGGCCCAACGTGGTGAAACCCCGTCTCTACTAAAAATACAGAAATTAGCCAGGCGTGGTGGTGGGCGCCTGTAATCTCAGCTACTCAGGAGGCTGAGGCAGGAGAATTGCTTGAACCCAGGAGGCGAAGGTTGCAGTGAACCAAGATCGCACCATTGCACTCCAGCCTGGGCAACAGAGCAAGACTTTATTTCGAAAAAAAAAAGAGTAGTCACGTCAATAAATGGTGAGACCAGCTTTGCAAAGATGACGATGGCGAGAGAAGTCTAGCATGACTGACTCCATCCCGCTTCTAGTCTCATGGGCTAGCTGTCTTTGCTCATTCCTGGGCATAGGCCGACCATGGGAGAAATTTAGTTCATAGTCTAACGTTGTCATTTCAAGTCCACGGGGGTCCCCTCTTTCCACTCCACGCTTAGTTATGAATTTGTTACTCTGCTTTAAAATACACATATTTTTTGTAATCCCAGCTACTCAGGTGACTGAGGCAGGAGAATCGCTTGAACCTGAGAGGTGGAGGTTGCAGTGAGCCGAGATTGCGCCATTGCACTCCAGCCTGGGAGACAGAACGAAACTCTGTCTCAAAAAACAAATATGACTTGAAATGGTAACGTCTTTCTTTAAAACCAAAGAAAATGTGCATGGCGGATGTCTTCCGGTCACTTCACACAGCCTACTGCCACAGTGCCTGAGCCCCACACCCCAAATTTACTGTCCTGCTCGGGGACCCCCAGACCACACTGGACATTGAGGGCACCCCAAGTACTCTCCTATCCCCACCTCACTCCTGCAGTAAGTGGCTAAATGAATAACTCAGAAGTGAAGCCAAAAAGAGAAATGCACATGGGGAACAGGAGAGGCGAGCAGAGGCCACAGCCTGGAGGCCTGGGCTGGTAACGCTGGGAAGAGATATCTCCAGGGGCTGCCTGTGGGGAGCAGTCTGCCATTCAGAACACACCTAGAGAAGCCTCAACCACTAAATAGCACCCATTCCCGAGTCCCCTGCCTGCCCCCAAAACTGTCCTTGAAAACCCCTAACCTCTGGGCCTTTGGGGAGACTGACTTCAGTGATAACTCCAGTCCTTCCATATGGCTGGCACTGAGTTAATTAAACTCCTTACTGCAATACCGTGATCTCAGTGAACTGGTTTTGTCTGTGCAGCAAGCAGGAAGAACCCACCGGGCAATTACAATGGTATTGGGAAAACTGGATTTCCACGTGCAAAAGAATGAATGCTGTTATCCCAAGTGGTTGGGGATGCAATCACAGGGGTGTGGAAATCATCCTCATGCACTGAGTCCACCTCTGGGTGGGGCCACAGGTTGAGTCCAGCTGGGGTGAGTCTGAAAAACATCTCAAAAGGCCAATCTTAGGTTCCACAATAGTGATGCTATCTACAGGAGTAATTGGGGAAGACACAAATCTTGTGACCTCTGGCCACATGACTCCTGAGCAGTAAGGGCTTACGGAAACTATGCCTGTATTTCCACAGAATTCAGTCCCCCCACAAATCCTAATCTTGTGGCCTTCATTAGTCTTACGAAAGTGGGTTCAGCTCCTGAACAAGGACAGGATCAGTTTTAGGGAGGTTCTATTATCATCCTTGCTCAACGTTAGCATAGCAGACAAGGGCAGAACCAGAAATTAACACATACGGGGGAAGTTATACACCACAAATAGGACAATCTGTGGAAGAACCAAGGGAATGGTGATAGCAGAATGTCAGGAAAGGACTTTCTCATGTATAGACCTTAGAGAAATAGAGAAGGAAATGAGACAAGAATCAATTTGAATCCTTGGAAATAAAAAAATGTAGTTACTCACCATGTTGGCCAGGCTGGTCTCGAACTTCTGACCTCAGGTGATCCACCCGCCTTGGCCTCCCAAACTGCTGGGATTACAGGCATGAACCACTATATCCAGTCAAGAAGGGACTATTCTTTCTCCATCGTGTCCTCTTGGTGCCCTTGTCAAAAATTAGTTGACCGGATATGTTTAGATTTATTTCTGGGCTCTCTGTTGTGTTAATGTCAATTTTCCCATATCCTCTTTTTCTCCTCTTTTTCTTTTTTCTTTTCTTGCCGCAAAAAGCTTTCTTTCCCTTTGGTCCAAGGCTTGGGAGAAGGCTGCAGGGTGGTGAAAAAGCTGCCTACTGGCTGGAAGGAGAGGTTGGGCGGAAGCCCTGATACCAGGGGGTGCAGAGGTGCCCCTCAAAGGCGGCTGGGCTCTGGAGGCCCTGGTTGTGGTTGTGGGTGGGCTTTTGGAAGAGACACTGGCACAGGCGGGCCTGGGGGCCAGCTGGCCTGCAAAGGTAACTGCGGTGGTCGCCCATCGTCTTGATGAGTTTCATCTTCCCGTTTAGGAAATGGCTGTCCAGAAAGTCACAGAGATGAGGGTCCGTGTGGGCAGAACCAAGGGCATGCAGATCCATAAGGGCCTGGTTCAACTTCTTCTGCAGGCAACGATGGCTTTGATGGCATCCGTGGTTTTCCCCACTCATCTAGAAATGGCTTCTGCGCACCTTGGAAGATGGTGCAGCTGGTTGTGCATTTCCAAGAGACACACCGTGCCCTTGTGCTTCTGTTGAACCAACTCACGGAAGAACCAAAGCGCTCCAGAGCCACTCATTGTGGTTAAAATAGAAGCCCAGGGAATGGTAAGTGCAGGAGACCTGCCAATGCACATGGACCAGGCAGCTGACCGCAGCTTCCTCCTCGGTGGAATCATTCTGACGAATCTAGGAGCTCGTGGTTGGTTGGCAATAAGGAGCTAAACTTATTTCCAACAACAACGGTTTTGGCTGGTCCTGGAAGCAGGATATGGCTGAGAAGATGGTCCTGGAGGTTGTAACTGGAGGGGTGATTGGAGATTAGGAGAGGCTGGAAGAGAGGGAATCCTCAGGTCTGTTCTATCCTAACACTGTCGAAGCAAGGGACAGATGTGTGAGACCACTGGGAGTGCTGCCTAGACCTGCATTTTTTCTTTTTTTTGAGACAGAGTCTTGCTGTGTCGCCCAGGCTGGAGTGCAGTGGTGCAATCTCAGCTCACTGCAACCTCCGCCTCCCAGGTTCAAGCAATTCTACCGCCTCAGTCTCCTGAGTAGCTGGCATTACAGGAGCCCACCACCATGCCCAGCTAATTTTTATATTTTTAGTAGAGATGGGGTTTCACCGTGTTTGCCAGGCTGGTCTCCAGCTCCTGACCCCAGGTGATCCACCTGCCTCGGCCTCCCAAAGTGCTGGGATTACAGGCAGGAGCCACTGCGCCTGGCCTGGACCTGCATTTTTAATGTGTGTATTTAATATGCAGAATATAGCTAAGAAATGAAAAGAAATCTGATATGTTTTGATTT
>NW_012101993.1:20639-22258 GCF_000951045.1 Mandrillus leucophaeus | reverse complement strand
TCTTTTCTTTTCTTTTCTTCTTTTCTTTTCTTTTCTTCTCTTTTCTTTTCTTTTCTTCTTTCTTTTTTTCTTTTGGGACAGAGTCTCTCCCTATCACCCAGGCTGGAGTGCAGTGCTGCAATCTCAGCTCACTGTAACCTCAACCTTCCGGGTTCAAGTGATCCTCCTGCCTCAGCCTCCCAAGTGGCTGGGATTACAGGCACGTGCCACCATGCCCAGCTGATGTTTGTGGTTTTAGTAGAGGTGGGGTTTCACCCTGTTGGCCAGGCTGGTCTCGAACTCCTGACCTCAGGTGATCCGCCTGCCTCGGCCTCCCAAAGTGTTGGGATTATAGGTGTGAGCCACTGTGATGGGCCAGGTATTTTTTCATAGCAATGCAAAATGAACTAATACACATGTCAGTACCCACAATATACCTGGCATATAGCAGCCTGTCAGTATTTGTTGAAGGAAAGAAATATGCCATCCTGGCCAGGCGCCTTGGCTCACGCTTGTAATCCCAGCACTTTGGGAGGCAGAGGCGGGTGGATCACAAGGTCAGGAGATCGAGACCATCCTGGCTAACACAGTGAAACCCCATCTCTACTAAAATATTACAAAAACATTAGCTGGGCGTGGTGGTGGGCACCTGTAGTCCCAGCTACTCGGGAGGCTGAGAGGGGGGAATGGTGTGAACCTGGGAGGCAGAGGTTGCAGTGAGCCGCGATCACACCACTGCACTCCAGCCTGGGCTACAGAGCAAGACTCCATCTCAAAAAAAAAAAAAAAGAAAGAAAGAAATATGCCACCCCACTCTGGAATATGCTCTGTATTTGTTACCTATAACTGCATAACAGATTACTCCAAAACATGGCAGTTAAAACGGTATACATCTATTATCTCCCAGTTTCTGCAGGTTGGGAATCTGGGCAAGGCTTACCTGGATGCCCGCAGCTCACGGTCCTCTGCAGGTTGTAGTTAAGCTATAAGCAAGGTCTGCTGTCATCTGAAGGCTCACCTGGGGCTGGAGAAGCTCCCTGTGTGCACATGGAAGTGGTGTTCACAGGGCAGCCTCATGAGATCCATGTCCAAACTCACTCACCCACCTGGTTGCTGTCAGGCCTGGGTTCCTTACCATCTGGGCCACCCCATAGGCTGCACGAGTGTCCCCACCATGAGTGTCCCCACCGCACAGCAGCTGGTGAGTCAAGAAAAAGAGAACAAGAGAGGGCGTGCATAAATGGAAGTCATAGTCTTTCCTTTGTAAACAAGTGTCAGAATTCACATCCCATCCCTTCTGGAGTTTTTTTTTTGTTTTTTGTTTTTTGTTTTTCCAGACAGAGTCTCGCTCTGTTGCCCAGGCTGGAGTGCAGTGGCGCCACCTCGGCTTACTGCAAGCTCAGCCTCCCGGGTTCACGCCATTGTCCTGCCTCAGCCTCCCAAGTAGCTGCCTCAGCCTTCCAAGTAGCTGGGGCTCCAAGCACCCGCCACCACGCCCAGCCAAATTTTTTTTTTTGGTATTTTTTAGTAGAAACGGGATTTTACCGTGTTAGCCAGAATGGTCTCGATCTCCTGACCTCGTGATCTGCCCACCTCGGCCTCCCAAACTGCTGGGATTACAGGCGTGAGCTACTGCGCCC
>NW_012101993.1:17654-19239 GCF_000951045.1 Mandrillus leucophaeus | reverse complement strand
GTGAACCCGGGAGGCGGAGCTTGCAGTGAGCCGAGATTGCACCACTGCACTCCAGCCTGGGCGACAGTGCAAGACTCTGTCTCAAAAAAAAAAAAGAAAGAAAAAAGAAGAAGAAGAAGAAGCTGGAAAAGGTGAGGAAATCATCTCTCCTAGAGTCTCCAGAAGGAAGAGAGTCCTGCCAGCACCTTGGTTTTAGTCTATTGAGACCCACGTCAGATTCTAACCCGTAGAACTGTGGACTGACCCATTTGTGTTGTTTTAAGCCCTGTAGTTTGTGGTGATTTGTTACAGCAGCAGCAGGATACTGATACACTCACCTTCCCCTAGAAGCTAGGAGATGGCTCCAGGGAAGCCTTGCCTCAACTCCCCTCCCGGAGTCGTGTCTTCTGCCCTCTGCCACATACTGCCAGGAAGTGGCACTCTGAGTAGAAGTCCTGAACAGCCCTTCTCTTGGAATAGCTCAGTCATTTCCCCAAATTCTCTCAGAAGTTCAGTGACTTATGGGCATGGATGTCCAATGAGTAAGTGGGGAAGATGCCAGCCTTAACCTTGTGTTGTTATTAGTTCATTATCTACCAACAGTCATTGTCTATGGGAAAAATCTAGCCTGGGGGAGGCTTAGTGGAATGAGCTTCAGGCCCGTGGCTGCAGTGGGTCCTGAGGCTACAAATGATGTTGAACAACTCCCTCCACGTTACAGGTTAAGTTTTGTCCCTGTAAATATTCTTATGTTGAAGTCTTAACTCCCAGTATCTCGGATATAGGGTCTTTACAGTGGCGATCAAGTTAAAATGAGGTCATTTAGATGGGCTCTAAGCCAATGACTGACGTCCTTATGTAAAATAAGAAATTTGGATACAGACACAGCCAGCCTGTCACTTCAGAAGGCTGAGCCCACGCTTCATCCCGCCAGAAACTTCTGGCTGGTGTGGAATCTGACAGAAGCATGGGTGTGGACCTTACGGCCACGTGCCCATTGCTATGCTGCCCTTGCCAGAAAGGCAGTCATGTGGTCTGAGGATCCCACGTTGGTAAATCCTTAAATAGTGGTCCTGGCAAAAAATGCAGATTTATTTCTGGAATATATGGCAACCCCAATCAGGGTGAATTGTTGTAATTTTTCAAAGCTGAAGAGGTGTCGTGTAATTGTTTTGCCATTGAGTGTACTGTGGTCTGAATGTTTGTGTCTCCAAAAAGTTCGCCTGTTGGAACCTAACCCCCAGTATGATGGTGTTCTGAGGTTGGGCATTCAGGATGTGATTAGGTCTTGATGGTGGATGCCTCATGAATGCGATTCGTGTCCTTACAACAGAGGCCTCAGAGAGCTGGCTTGCCTCTCTAACATGCGAGGGGACGGCTGGAAGGCGCCATCTATGAATAGAAATCAAGAACTCACCAGGTACTGGATGTGCCAGCACCTTGGCCTTGGACTTCCCAGTCTCCAGAACTGTGAGAAATACATTTCTCTTGTTTAGAAGCCACTCAGTTTATGATAGTTTTTTTGTTTTGTTTTGTTTTAGATGGAGTCTCGCTATGTCACCCAGGCTGGAGTGTAGTGGCGTGATCTCGGCTCACTGAAAGCTCC
>NW_012101993.1:13997-15644 GCF_000951045.1 Mandrillus leucophaeus | reverse complement strand
AGTAGCTGGGGCTCCAAGCACCCGCCACCACGCCCAGCCAAATTTTTTTTTTTGGTATTTTTTAGTAGAAACGGGATTTTACCGTGTTAGCCAGAATGGTCTCGATCTCCTGACCTCGTGATCTGCCCACCTCGGCCTCCCAAACTGCTGGGATTACAGGCGTGAGCTACTGCGCCCGCCCTCCAGGTGAGGACTGTTTGAGGGGCTGTACATGTTCATTGCTGTGATACATCCCAGAACTGGGGCATAACCATGGGGTAGATCTGCAGACCTGCTGGGTCCACTATGAGTCAGATTTGGGGCAAAACTCCGTTATCACCTGACTACCATAAACCCCGACTTTGACTGGTAGCACACACAGGCATTTTGCTTCCTAAGACTATTCTAAAAATTTCATAAGATTTTTTTTTTTCAATGGAATCTCACTCTGTCACCCAGGCTAGAGTGCAGTGGCGTGATCTCAGCTCACTGCAACTTCCGCTGCCCGAGTTCAAGTGATTCTCCTGCCTCAGCCTCCCAAGTAGCTGGGATTACAGGTGCCTGTCATCGCGCCGGGCTAAAGTTTGTATTTTTAGCAGAGATGAGATTTCACCACGTTGGCCAGGCTGGTCTTGAACTCCTGACCTTGTGATCTACCCACCTCGACCTCCCAAAGTGCTGGGATTATGGGCGTGAGCCACTGCGTCTGGCCAAAATTTCAAAAGATTTAATGTCATTTTAGAGCCCATGTCCAGAAATCCCCAAAAGGTCGTGGCAAGTCCTTTTTTTCCACACACACAAGCCCTCAATACATGGCCAAAGGTCCCTATGGGGAAGAAGTGGACGAAGATTTATAGCACATATCTGTGGCAATGTCACAGGGTCCTTCCTTGGGACACAGCCTTCTCTTCAATCAAGGGACTCTGAGTCTGTGAACTAGTTTCAATGTGGAAATTTGCTGTATTTATTTCATTCCTTGAGGCCCATTAGCAACTGGCAAAGGTCATGTGGGTCACAGCGTTCTGGTGATCACTGTCTTCCTGCCCATTACAACGAATATACCCCCCTGTCTTTGGTGATTCAGAACTGCTACCTGCCATTGTGGAATTCCACCATCACCCATGAAACCAGGGGAACCATCTCAATAGTGACACTGCCCACTCTCAGACCTGGTCCACAGAGAGCAACCACAGGGTATTTAAATAAGAGGCTAATCTCTTTAGATATGGGAGAGCTGGCAGTTTCCACCAGCAAAGCAAAGACTTGGGTTCAGACAGGCTCAAGGTTCAAGATTCGCAACTCCACCTGCATCTACTCAGATGAATGCGGACAGCCTCTAGAGGCTGGAAAAGGTGGCCGGACGCGGTGGCTCACTCCAGTAATCCCAGCACTTTGGGAGGCCGAGGCGGGCGGATCACGAGGTCAGGAGATCGAGACCATCCTGGCTAACACGGCGAAACCCCACCTCTAATAAAAATACAAAAAATTAGCCAGGTGCAGTGACGGGCACCTGTGGTCCCAGCTACTCGGGAGGCTGAGGCAGGAGAATGGTGTGAACCCGGGAGGCGGAGCTTGCAGTGAGCCGAGATTGCACCACTGCACTCCAGCCTGGGCGACAGTGCAAGACTCTGTCTCAAAAAAAAAAAAGAAAGAAAAAAGAAGAAGAAG
>NW_012101993.1:0-12347 GCF_000951045.1 Mandrillus leucophaeus | reverse complement strand
CTGGCTAATTTTTTGTATTTTTAGTAGAGATGGGGTTTCACCGTGTTAGCCAGGATGGTCTCGATCTCCTGACCTTGTGATCCTCCCGCCTCGGCCTCCCAAAGTGCTGGGATTAGAGGCGTGAGCCATTGCGTGCGGCCGGTAGTTTGTGACAGCACCCCACATGGACAAAGCAGGCTGGTTGGTGGTTTTGAGGGGTGGTGGCTGACAGGGGCTCAGCATGGTCTGTGATGCTGACAGATCGAACATTCCGCAGTGATAGTCCTGGCTCAGGTTTGATGGGAGGAAGTCCATGCTGTTGGGACATCTGTAGCCTCCTTCTCTGCCACCATGGCCACTCTTCACAGGCCCCCTGTGCAAGCCTACGGCTGCCTGAGGGGAGGCATTGGTAGACATTGACCCAATGAGTCCTCCTGCCTGCCTGGTTGGTGGTTTTATGCTTCTTCTCTGGTGGGCATTGATGTGCAACACCATGACCTTTTACGTGGTGCCCACTCCCAGGGGTCCATCCATATATGGCCACCTTGTCAAAAATGTCCAGCCTTATTCCTTAGACCCTGACCAAGCAGCCAGGCTATATGCTATTGCCTATAAATATAGCTAATATTGGGCCATTCCTCGCTCCATTCAAAGTGAATGACTAGGCGCTTTGCCTGAGGCTCTGCCCATGGGAGGATTCTCCTTCTCCACTGTCTTTCAGGGCTCCCCTGAGAGGGGGCTCCCCTTCTTCCCGATCAGAGGCCTGACTCTGGCATGGGAGAGTGCTGAGGCGCCTGCTTCTCTTCACGTGACCTGGGCCAGGCCTCCTGCTTCGGCTGTAGGAGTTCACATGCAGCCATGTGCCTTCAGTGGGTTGTCAATCAACCTGAGCCTATGCTGTTCTCTCACCTCCCTCCTGGCTTCAGTCATCAGAAATATTGCCCCATTCAGGGCATGCCCTTCCACTCGGCTTCCAGCTTGGCAGAGCTGCAGCCCAAGGAGTGTGCTGGGGTCTCGGCCCTCCACGCACCGCCGGGACTCAGGCCTTTCTGCCCTCTGCCTGGCGAGTCACCTGTCTCTAGAATCCCAGCCTCAAGAGTCAGTCTCACAGGCCACTTCCTTACCAAGGTTCTTGGGTCTATCTGGTGCCCTAGAAGCAGAACCAGAGATGAAGATTCCAGTGCAAGTGACTCCCTAGGGAAGCACGACAGATGGTAGAAGATGCTGAGGAAGGTGCAATTCCCAGCCTTGTTTGATCCCCTGGGGACCTCCGGAGCATCAGTGACTGCTCAGCGCTTGTCCCACCTCAGGGTAAGAAGGCTTCCCTGTTCCTGCTCCCATTCCAGGCCTGGGGGCAAAGGAGCTGTATACTCCCAGGCAATGCCAGCTCTCTGCTGGTGAGGGCAGAGCCACTGCAGTGGTGTGAGGGGTAATTATCCAAGGAGAGTGGAGGTACAGGCCTGGAAGAAAAGCTGGCAGAGGGTGCCCACAGGACGCGACAGGCAACACTGATGTCGGCTGCCACGTGCTGCTGGTGCCTTCGTTTCAAAGATGTTGTCTGGTTTTCTGGGGCTGCTAGAACAAAGTACTGTGAACTGCGGGCTTGAACAGCACACGTTGATTATCTCACAGTCCTGGAGGGTGGAAACCTGAGATCAAGGTGCAGGCAGGGTTGGTTCCTTCTTGAGGCCTGCGGGGAGACTCTGCTCCAGGCCTCTCTCCTGGTTTCTGGTAGCTGCAGAAGTTCCTCGGCCGGTAGAGGGCATTCTCCCTGCACGTGTCCACTCTGTTTTCTCTTGGTGCATCTGTCTGTGTGTTCAAATTTCTCCTTTTCATAAGCACGCCAGGCAGATTGGGTGAGAACCCACTCTCATGACTTCAACTTCATTCAATCATCTACAAAGACCTTCCTACCAAACAAGGCCACAATCACAGCTACTGGGGGGCTAGGGCTTTGATTGTTTTTGTGTGTATGGGGACACAATTCAGCAGGTGCTAAAATGTAAAACATAGGGTGTCTTAAAATTGATGACATGTGGCACGACCTGGACTCTCCTGAGCCAAGTAGTAGTTAGCATGTGTCTTTATTTTTATTATTATTATTATTTTTGAGACAGTCTCACTCTGTCACCCAGGCTGGAGTGCAGTGGTGCCATCTCGGCTCGCTGCAAGCTCCGCCTCCCAGGTTCACACCATTCTCCTGCCTCAGCCTCTTGAGTAGCTGGACTACGGGCACCCACCACCACGCCCAGCTAATTTTTTTTGTTTTGTTTTGTTTTAGTAGAGGTGGAGTCTCACCGTGTTAGCCAGGATGGTCTTGATCTCCTGACCTTGTTATCTGCCTGCCTTGGCCTCCCAAAGTGCTGGGATTATAGGCATGAGCCACCGCACCTGGCCTGCATGTGTCTTTATATAAAATTTCTGACTTGGTCTCCTAAATGCACAAAATATCCCCAAGCATAATACAACCCCGTGGTTATGTACAGGATTCAAATAGCGACAGATTCTCAATTGAAAACTTGATCCTGGCCGGGCGCGGTGGCTCACACCTGTAATCCCAGCACTTTGGGAGGCCGAGACGGGCGGATCACGAGGTCAGATCGAGACTATCCTGGCTAACACGGTGAAACCCTGTCTCTACCAAAAATACAAAAAAAAAAAAAAAAAAAAAAACCACATAAAATTAGCCAGACGTGGTGGTGGGTGCCTGTAGTCCCAGCTACTTGGGAGGCTGAGGCAGGAGAATGGCGTGAACCCAGAAGGTGGAGCTTGCAGTGAGCGGAGATTGTGCCACTACACTCCAGCCTGGGTGAAGTCAGACTCCATCTCAAAAAAAAAAAAACTTGATCCTGAGCAGTCCTATTGCAGTGGTTGAACTGACACCTCCAGCTCCTTTGAAAAGGCGTCGTTCAGTAACACTCGGGTTTGGGGGGGACCAGTAATTAGAATGAGCTTCCGGCAACTCAAAGGACTCCACCCTTTCCCCAGCAACTCCTGCTAGAGGAAGTATGTGGCTGTGGCTGTGACTTGAAAGCCCTGTGGGAACTCACAAGGTGAGGCTCGCTCTTCCCATGTCCTCTCTCTTGCTGCCTCCACACCTATGAGAACGATCTCATCCTAACATGCCTGGGAAGGCCAGCTTCAAAGGCACACGCGCAAGGTGAATGCCCTCACAGCGAAATAAATGAGGCTTGGGATAGACTCTTCCAGTATTCCTGCTGCCTGTAAAGTCAGTGAGACCCCAGCCTGGAGTCAGTCCCCGCCCCCATCCACTTACCGAGGAAAGGCTGACAGCGTGGAGTGCGGTGAAGCCCTGCAGCGCGGCGCCGAGTTTGGATCTGAACCCCTCACCTGTCCCCGGTCCCTGCCCCAGCGTCTCTCCTCTCTGCCAATCTTTGCGGAAGCCCCTGGGTTCCCCCTGAGCTTATGAATCAACCTGTGATCCATGAGGGAAGGGCCCAGCTGGACACAACGCCTTCTCTAAACAGGTGGTCAGCGGTGGGAATCGAAGGCACCGTGCAAGCCTATTAAGACAGATCTTTGGGAACGAGAAGGCCTTGAAGTGCTTCTGAAATATTTTTCTTCGTTCATTCATTCAGTCAGCAGAACCTATACTTAGGGCCTCCTCATATCTGGGCATCGTGACATGAGCTGTGATGTGTGGGGTGGGCGTCAAAGCAGGTGCAGTCCCTCTGAGGGAGGGAGGGAGAGAGAGAGAATCGCTAATCACACGAATAAAGGATTGCAAGCTGCGATAAAAGCCAGGGAGGCCAGTGCAGGCTGGCATGAGCACGCAGCCCTCAGGATTGGGCCCAGTGGGGTGGCAGTTGGTGAAGCATTTCCTGGAGAGCTGAGGGCTCCGCAGGAAGCACGCTCAGGCCAGGAGCACTGAGAAGGCTGTGAGCGGGGACCTCACGGAGCGGTGGGGAGCAGGGCCACTGGCCTCCCTCCCCTGCCTGAGGAGCCTGGTGTGGTGGGGAGCGCCACTGCTGGCCCATTTGGAACTCCCAGCCTCCAAGGCCTGGCTTTCTGTGGGGAGTGGCTTTGACAAGAGCGTCTCTGAGAAAGCATCAAAGAGACCACAGCGGAGAGAAAGCAGCGCTGCTGCAGGGAACAACACTGCAAAGGCTTTGCTCTGGAAACTCTAAGGCGGCTTCCTGGGGTCACTAAATTCTGTGTAAAGGGTTCCAGGAATGCTTCCAAGACAGGCAGTCAGACCCAGGGAGATGAGCCCAGACCCAGTGCGGTCATTGGTGCAGGGCGAGGGTGGAGAGCGGGGGCACTGGGTGGGGAGGAGGTGGAGGCACAGAGCCCAGGACAGGGCAGCGGAGGAGGAGCAGGAGGGGTGGGCCCCACACTGAGAGCCTGCACACTTCCTCCAGGAAGCCCCCCCGGCAGCTTTTCTCTTCACCAGGGAACCACCTGTCTGTCATCTGCCCTAATGCAGGCATCAGGGTTGTCCTCGTCACCCAGCACTGCAGTCCCTCAGGCCTCGCCAGACAGAGGCCCTGGGCCTTACCCAGTGGAGCAGGCACTCAACTATGCCCCTGGGAGAACAGTGCACGCGCGTCCCCTGAGCCCTCTCCTTTTCCTGGTGCTGGGCAGCATCTGCTGCTGGATCTTGGATGATCCTCTCCAGGCCTGGGCTGGGGGTACTGAGAGGGAGGACAGGCATGGGGTGGCGGATATGACTCACAGGTGCCATTCCTCTGCTCAGGAGCAGCGGCGCAGGACGACTGGGCAGATGCCATGGGGGCCCTGCCTCATCCAGGGTGGGCTTCCTGCAGGGTCTCTGGCTGGACCCCCAGGGCTGGGGTCACAGCCCCATCACTACCTGGGTCTCTGTTGCCCCATACTGTGGAAATAGAGCAATGTTTTTTTCTCATTCTGGATCATTCGTTACTTGTGATTAACTTTCATATATTTGGACTTTCTGGCCTGGCGCGGTGGCTCACGCCTGTAATCTCAGCACTTTGGGAGGCCGAGGCAGGCGGATCACAAGGTCAGGAGATTGAGACCATCCTGGCTAACGTGGTGAAACCTCGTCTCTACTAAAAATACAAAAAAAAGTTAGCCGGGCGTGACGGGCGCCTGTAGTCCCAGCTACTCGGGAGGCTGAGGCAGGAGAATGGCGGGAACCCGGGAGGCGGAGCTTGCAGTGAGCCGAGATGCCACCACTGCACTCCAGCCTGGGCGACAGAGCGAGACTCCATCTCAAAAACACCACCACCACCACCACCAGAAAGACTTTCTTCCATATAAATAAATGGACATATTTGAAGATAGTATGGCAGTGGGGCTGGGCACAGTGGCTCATGCCTATAATGCCAGCATTTTGGGAGGCTGAGGCGGGAGGAGCACCTGAGGTCAGGAGTTCAAGAGCAGCCTGGCCAACATGGTGAAACTATGAAAATACAAAATTAGCCAGGCGTGGTGGTGCATGCCTGTAATCCCAGCTATTTGGGAGAATTGCTTGAACCTGGGAGGCGGAGGTTGCAGCGAGCAGAGGTCGTGCTATTGCACTCCTGCCCGGGCAACAAGAGTGAAACTCCGTCTCGGAAAAAAAAAAAAAAAAAAAAGATGGCAGTGGTTCTTAATCTCAGCACATCTTGACATGATATCTTGGCTTGGACCAGTTCATTGCGTGGGTGGGCGCCTGTCCTGTGTATTGCAGGATGTTTAACAACGTCCCCGAACTCTACCCACCAGATGCCGGTAGCATCACTCCCCTAAGTTGTGACAGCCAAAAACATCTGCAGACATCTCCAGATCATTGCAAAATCGCCCCCGGTTGAGAGCCACTGACATACAGGGTCAGGCCCCAAGTTCTCAGATGAGACTGGGAAAGGTGGTTCCTTTTGTATAAGCCAAGCACGAGCAGGACTGAAGAACAGGAGAGATGAACTGGGAGCCTAGGGTGAGGTCATTCAGGTCATGGTCTCGCGCCCATGGAGAAGCCACATTGTGCAGTTGTCCTTAGAGTCCCCACGTGTGGCTCAGCAGGGCCATCAGGCGAGGTCCCGCAACGTTGAAAGTCACTGTGTAGCCCAGCACTAGCCACTGTGAAGCTGCTCCTTATGGAGCCCTCTGCAGCACTGGCCCCAGCGCACGTCTGTATCTCCCCACACAACAGCCAGTCCAGCCTCGGAAGGCAGCTCTCGAAAAAGTTCCCTGAGCCATTACCGCCACGTACTTTACGCACCCAATTCCTTCCGTTCCTTCTCGGACACATTCTACGGCTCCAGGGAGCTGCTCACGTCAGATTGTTTCAGGAACGGAAATAGGCACTGTGACCATGAATGCTGCTGCTCTTTCTGGAAGCCCACAGCTTTGTTTCTTCCTACTACTTAAAGCTAGAACAAATAACCACCATGTTTCGCACTGTATCAGTGAGGACTCTTTTTTTTTTTTTTTTTTTTTGAGATGGAGTTCACCATGTTGACCAGGATGGTCTCGATCTCTTGACCTCATGATCTGCCCACCTCGGCCTCCCAAAGTGCTGGGATTACAGGCATGAGCCACCGCGCCCGGCCAGTGAGGACTCTTAAAGTTACAGGAGACAGGAGCTCAACTTGAGCTGACTTAAATAACAGAAATGTCCAGAGGCAGGGAGATCAGGCAGGGCTGGACCCAGAGCCACAGATGCTGTCCACCTCCAGCTCTGCTTCCCTCCACTGCAGCCTCACTCTCCCGCGGGCCCCCTAATACGGCAGCTCCAGGCTCGGATTGTCCTTACTGCTTACAATCTCAGTGGAGAGAGTGCTGCCTTGCCAGTGCTTCCAGTGAGGTCCTGGGATGCAATCTTAAGGGTATTGGGTTCCATACCCATCTCTCAGCTAAGCCCTGGAGTCGAGGGGATGGAATACATGCAGTGGCCACGTCCAACTCATATGCCCACCCCAAGGCAGGATGGTTGAGAGAGGCAGAGGCCTGTTCTTCTAAATCAGGGGGCTGAGGATGAGGGAGGGTAGATCCGGGGGCACTGCTTCATTCTCTTTTCCTGTTAATCGCTGATGTGCTGCCTGCCCTACCAGCAGGAAGCCATCCCATCCCTGGGTTGAAAATGCTCCTTGCCCTGGGAGCTCAGTTCCCTTCCAAATGCCCCACAGCCATAGGACAGGGCTGTCAGGCCTTGACGGTGGAAGCCCCTTGATACCCACAGGCAGCCTTGCAGATGAGTCCTGCCTGCCCTCTTCTGGCTCCTTGTTCCCTACCGTGGTGAGTCCCACAGCAGGCTCTGCCTGGCTCACAGCTCTGCTCCTGGTCTGCGGCCATCCCTGGCCACTTGTCCGCAGACACCGCTGTGGGGCTGGGATCAGAAAAGTGTCCAGTATCCCCTCTGGCTCTGTTCTCTGGAACTTTCAGGCTGGGTCCTGGGGTCCTGCCTGGATGCCCCTTCCTCTGGGGAATGTGTGTCGCCAGCCTGTCTGCCCTTCTGCACCTCCTGGCTCTGATCTGGGTCATCCTGGCCCCCCAGGAAGGTTTCCTGTGCTGTATCTTGGAAAGGAGACATTGCCGTCTTAGTCCTTCCCTCCCAGGAGGCCCGCCCTCCTGTGAACACTGACTCACCTCCAACACTCTGCTGCCGATCAGACTCACACAGGGGGTCCTGGAAGGTGGCGTCATTCCTGTCACCGTCTGGCCCACCAGGATACTTATGGTGCTGACTCGTTCTATGTCCCTGTAACTAGACATGCTCAAGTGCCTGTCTAGACCATATTATACAATAAGAACTTTGCTCTTTCTTCCATATACAGTCCATACTATAGATGCTACCTATAGCCACACCTAATGATCTCTGTCACCTTCACTCTGTTATCTACACAAAAGAGTCTCTAGGATAAAGAAGGTCAGCACTGCAGTGATTTTCCACCCCTACGTACCTTAACCAAAATGCAGTTGGTGACTGGGCGTGGTGGCTCATGCCTGTAATCCAGCACTTTAGAAGGCCGAGGTGGGCAGATCACTCGAGGTCAGGAGTTCCAGACCAGGAAGGCCAACATGGTGAAACCTTGTCTCTACTAAAAATACAAAAATTAGCTGGGCATGGTGGCGGGCGCCTGTAGTCCCAGCTACTCCAGGAGGCTAAGGCAGGAGAATCGCTTGAGCCTGGGAGGCAGAGGTTGCAGTGAGCCAAGATAGTGCCACTGCACTCCAACCTGGGGAAAAGAGCTAGACCCTGTCTAAATAAAATAAAATAAAATAAAATGCAGTTGGTAACATATCTCATGAAAAGAACAAACCTCTGCTCTTCCAGCACACCAGCACCTGCACAGTGTGTCCCTCCTCAAAGGCCCTCCCGGTGGGTAAGGGCTATATTTCAAGCTCCTCCGCAGACAGTCTGACCTGCTGACTGTTCTGTGTGGCTCCCAAGGCCAGGGTCTGGTTTCCATTGTTTACAATTATCCATTTATTTCTACAAAGCCTGGATTTTTAAGAATCTGAGTCTTGAGATCAGCCAAATAAGTCAATGGTATTTACTTTTCAGGAAGATACTAGTTTCTGTGGTTGTCAAAGGCATTTCCGTGCTGTCTCTTTGTGTCTTCCAAAATAAAGCAGTGGGTCTTGGAAAAAGCTATTAGAGTGTGATCTGGTTAGTGATTTTTGCATTGACTTAAATCCTGAAGGCAAGAAAATCAGACTGCCACAGCGGGGTTTAGCATTTCCTTCTCACACACCCTGGACCTTGGGGATTTTCTAGGCCAACTTCCTCACCTAAACCCAGGAGGAAACTGTACCGTGGAGGCCCCAGCTGATTTACCTGAGTCCCCCCCAGCTAGTGCCTTAGCTGGGACAGGAATGTAGGTCTCCTGGCTCTTGGCTCAGGCCACTTTTGACTCCATGAGGATAAAATGAGCAGTCAGCAGGAGGAGCCTATGAGCTCGAAATTCACAGGCCCAACAAGGCCTCTGCCAAGCAGTAACTTTATGAAAGGGAAGTTATTCTGCCATCCCTACAGAGAGAGGACATGTCTTTATTAATTAAGCACATTTGTACAGTCAGCCAAAGAATGAAGGAAAAATTAGTATTCCGTCATTTGGAAATTTTGTAAAGGAACGTCTTGTTCAGCCTGTACAACAATGCATTAATCTTCTGTCCTATATAGGAAAGGCATATGTTATTTTAAAAAAGTAAGTTAGGGTGTGAGGAATTGACAAGTTTCCAACTCCACTTGGTAACACTTTGCAGGAAATCTGGCCTGGTCCAGGAGCTCCTCTAGGCTGAATGGTATTGGCATTAAGCCTGCAATTCATGTATGCTGTCAGTAAGTGGTGGTAGGGATCACAGCCATGTGGTCCAAACATACAGTCACAGAGCTTCCTTGTTCTTTCTCCCCCTAAAACAACAGACAAAAGATTTTAGAGATCTTTTACCCTCCAAAGGGTTAAAAACCAGGGTTATGAATGATAATTGCATTTTTTTCCTCAGAGATAGATAATACCATATACTTCAAAAACGAAAAGGTGTTGCGCGTGGTGGCTCACGCCTGTAATCCCAACACTTTGGGAGGCTGAGGCGGGCGGATCACGAGGTCAGGAGATCAAGACTATCCTGGCTAATGGGGTGAAACCCTGTCTCTACTAAAAATACAAAAAATTAGATGGGTGTGGTGGCGGGTGCCTGTAGTCCCAGTTACTTGGGAGGCTGAGGCAGGAGAATGGCGTGAACCCGGAAGGCAGAGCTTGCAACGAGCCGAGATTGCACAACTGCTCTCCAGCCTGGGTGACAGAGAGAGACTCTGTCTCAACCAAAAAAAAAAAAAAAAAAGGAAAAGGAAAATCACTGAAAAGTTTTCTTGTCACCCCCGCTCCAGACACTACTTTCTTTCACAAGGGTGATCAACATTTTTCATTTTCCTGTGATCCTTCCAGAAAGGCTTTATGATTGTATATGAGCATTTATAGGCTTACTCTTTTTTCCTTTTTCCTTTTTTTACTCACATGGTGGCATACTACACACATCTTCTGCCCTTTGTTCTTTCACTTAGCAATTATCTTGGAGAACTTCCGGTGTTCATTTATTATGCGTTTCTTCCTTCTTTTATGGCTGCATCCTATTTCAGTGTTGGGAAGTGCCCTCATGCATTGAACAGTCCCCTTTTCATGGATACTAAGATTGTCTGCAGTCATTTACTACAGAAACACAGCACCATGAACGATTCTACTCATGCCTATTTTGCACGTGTGATATACAAGTCGAAAAATTCTTAGAAGTAGAATTCTTAGGTCAAAGGGCTTGTGCATTTGTAATTCTGATAGACATCATCTGATTTTCCTATGTAGAAGTTGTACTGATTGGGCCGGGCGCAGTGGCTCAAGTCTGTAATCCCAGCACTTTGGGAGGCTGAGGCAGGCAGATCACGAGGTCAGGAGATCGAGACCATCATGGCTAACATGGTGAAACCCCGTCTCCACTAAAAATATAAAAAATTAGCTGGGCATGGTGGCGGGCACCTGTAGTCCCAGCTACTTGGGAAGCTGAGGCAGGGAATGGCGTGAACCCAGGAGGCGGGGAGGTGGAGTGGCCGATCTTGCAGTGAGCCGAGATCGACTCACTGTACTGCAGCCTGGGGACAGAGCGAGACTCCATCTCAAAAAAAAAAAAAAAAGTTGTACTGATTTATACTCCCACGGGCAGTGTGGGAATCTGCTGGTTTCCTCTTGCTTTCTGGAATATATTGTGTTACTGAACTCCTGGGTCTCTGATTGGTGAACACAATGGCATCTCAGCGTAGTTTTAATTTGCATTTCTTTTTCTTTTTATGAGATAAAGTCTCGCTCTCTTGCCCAGGTTCAAGTGCAGTGTTGCAATCTTGGCTCACTGTAACCACTGCCTTCCAGGTTCAACCGATTCTGCTGCCTCAGCTTCCTGAGTAGCTGGGATTACCGGTGCTCACCACCACGCCCGACTAATTTTTGTATTTCTAGTAGAGATGGGGTTTCACTATGTTGGCCAGGCTTGTCTTGAACCCCTGACCTCAAGTGATCCACCTGCCTTGGCCTCCCAAAGTGTTGGGATTACAGGTGTGAGCCACCCCGCCTAGCTTAATTTGCATTTCTTATTATGAATAAGGGAGGACAGCTTTTCAGATGTTTAAAAGTCATTTGTATTTCCTTCCCTGTGAATTGCTGCTTCTTACCCTTTACCTGTTTGTTTTGTCTTTTATGTTAAGAGATAGTTTCATCCTGCTGCCCAGGCTTAGTGCCTTGGGGTGATCATAGTTCACTGCAGCCTGGAACTCCTGGGCTTAAGTGATCCTCCTGTCTCAGCCTCCCGAGTAGCTGGGATTACAGGTGTGAGCCACGGTGGGGCCTGGTGATGATCTGCGATGCCTTCTTTTGATTTTTTTTTCTTACCAATTTCTTGATGCTATCTAGGTATTAGGGAAATTAACTGCTTGTGATATGAATTGCAAATAATTTTTCCTCCTTTGTTGTTGACTTTGCTTATGGTAGTGATTGCCATGCCAGAGTTTCTTTAAGTCAAACTTAGCTGTCTTTTGTTACCACTTTTTGATTTTGTTGCATACTTAGAAAGGCCTTTCCCATTCCAAGATACTTTTTTTTTTTTTTAATTTAAAATTTTAAGTCCCCGGATACAAGTACAGAACGTGTAGGTTTGTTACATGGGTGTATGTGTGCCATGGTGGTTTGCTGCACCTGTCAACCTGTCATCTAGGCTTTAAGCCCCATATGCACTAGCTATTTGTCCTAATGATTCTTCAAAAATTCTCTGAATACTGGCAGTTGGCTCAAGCTCACCAGATTTGGGGGTCCTGAGTGAGGCTGGGGGCAGGCCTTTACCTTTATTTTTAAATTTATTTAATTTATTTTACTTTTTAAAGCGATAGGGTCTTGCTCTGTCACCAAGGCTGGAGTGCAGTGGCACGACCATAACTCACGGCAGACTTGAACTCCTGGGCTCAAGCGAGCCTCCTGCTTCAGTTTCCCAAAGTATTGGGATTATAGGTGGGAGTCACTGTTCTTGGCTCTAGGCCTGTACCTTTCATCTTGTGGACTGTGGACATCAGCCATTATCACTCCCGGGTGCTGCGATGGTGTTTAATTTCCAGTGACTGGCCCAGAGCCTGCTCATGGGAAGATCTCAAGGGAGGCTGTTGAAGGAACAGCATGCAACTGGCCGGCCCACACACATTCACACTGATGGGGGTGGGGGTTTGAGGAGGTGGTGGGTGTTGTGTGGATCAGCTTCAGGCACAGGTGTTTGGTTTCCTATGGGATGTGACCACATAACAGTAAGGCAAGAAGATGACTGCATTTATCTTCTGGGAATCACTTCTTCCTAATTGTTGCTCCCCACTATTGGCATTGGAGAAAGGCTGGCCCACAGGAGGCTGGATGAACTTT
>NW_012101992.1:83532-83862 GCF_000951045.1 Mandrillus leucophaeus | reverse complement strand
AATAAAATCTATCAAGATATATAATTAACTTCAGAGTTCATACCTAGTAATTATCTTGAGTCTCAATCAGTGAATTGTTTCTAGCATACCTCAGCGTTCTATATCTTTAGGCACCAGAAAATTGAACTTTAAAACAAAAAGTAATTCTAGTTGTAGTCTTCAAAACTACTTTCTAAAACTGTTTTAAAAAAAATCAAAAGGGAACCCAAGATAAAAAAACAAAAATGTTGGTATCTTTATTCTATCTAGAGAGAAGCTTGTCAAAAACAATAGTTCCCAAACTCTATTTCATAAATTATTGATTCTCAATTAATTATAAATTAATAATGA
>NW_012101992.1:83165-83482 GCF_000951045.1 Mandrillus leucophaeus | reverse complement strand
CAGCTGGAAACCATCATTCTCAGCAAACTATTGCAAGAACAGAAAGCCAAACACCGCATGTTCTCACTCATAGGTGGGAACTGAACAATGAGATCACTCGGACGCTGGAAGGGGAACATCACATACCAGGTCCTATTATGGGGAGGGGGAAGAAGGGAGGGATTGCATTGGGAGTTATACCTGATGTAAATGACGAGTTGATGGGTGCTGATGAGTTGATGGGTGAAGCACACCAACATGGCACAAGTATACATATGTAACAAACCTGCATGTTGTGCACATGTACCCTAGAACTTAAAGTATAATAATAATAAAAA
>NW_012101992.1:80241-83112 GCF_000951045.1 Mandrillus leucophaeus | reverse complement strand
TATAACAAAAGAAGTGCAAGGTTTATACCCTGAAGTTTACAAGCCATTGTTGAAGTACATTAAAGAAGATCTAAATAAATGGAAAATAATCTATGCGCATAGATTTGAAAATTTAACATTGTTGAGATAATACACACCAAATTGATCTACAAAATCAGCATAATCCCTATCAGAATTCCAGATGACTTCTTTGTACAAATTGATAAGATGATTCTAAATTTCATATGGAATTACAAATAAACCAGAATCATAAAAAAAAAAAAAAAATCTTGAAAAAGAATAAATTAGAAGGACTTAAACTTATTGATTTCACTACAAAGCAGTGGTAATCAAGACAGTGTAATAATTGATGAAGAATAGACATATAGATTAATGGAATAAAATTGAGTCCAGATATAAACCCATACATACAGCAATTCAAATAATTTTTGATAGTTGTGCCAAGACAATTCAATAGAGAAAAAAACAGTATTTTCAACAAATAGTACTGATACAACTGGATAGCCATATGCAAAGGAATGAAGTTGGACCTTACCTCACACCATATACACATATTAACTCAAAGACATAAATGTAGGAACTAAAATTATAAAACTTTAAAATATAGGAGTAAATCTTTGTGTCCTTAGATTTAGCAAAAGGCTCTGAACTATAACTCCCAAAACTTGAGCAACAACAAAAAAGACATAAAATAAAAATACATAAAATGAACACCATCAGAATTTAAAATTTTTGTCCAAAGCATACCACTGAAAGAGTTAAAAGACAACTTATATAATGGGAGACAATATTTGTAAATATTTTTAATGGAAAAAAATGACACATGAGAAAATTCTTTACTGCTTTTTAGAAAATTATATCTAGAATATACAAAGAAGTAAAAAAAAAAAAATCAAAAAACCCAAAAGACAAATAACCCAATTTTAAAATAGACAAATTACCTATATAGTAAGGTATTTATGAATATTATTATGAGTTTACATACTGAATGGTATAAATATAATTATGTAAATAAACATTTGAACCAAAGAAGTCACAAGAATACATATATTTTGATTATAGTATATAATGTACGAAAACAGGCCAACTTGATGTACTCCGATAGAAGTCAGGACAGCCAGTACTCCCGGTAGGATAGAAATGGGAAGACAGCACAGAAGTGCTTCCCATGGTGCTGGTAATGTCTTTTTTCTTGATATTGGTGCTGTTACAGAGATGTCTATTTCATAAAAAGTCATTGAGCTGTACACTTATGTACATGTGTCTGCATATATACTTACATCAGTGAAAGAAAGTAGATGCTAATAGATGTTTTGTTAAAGTTTTCTGAATTACATTAAATTTAAGAAACACCAACACATATTAACAGTGTGTTTTTCCATTTGATTATATGTGGTTTTGTTTTCTTATTTTGAATGTATAATATGCTGTATTCTAGAAGAGATTGGTGCATTTAGGTGGATAAACCTAAGTATAGCAAGACAGATGAAAACAAAGAAAAGTTGAGATAGAAAATAGAACCATATTGATCACAGTTATTACTGGGTTTTATATATGATTTGCACTTTCCCACCAGCTTTTGTCTTTTTTTTTGTATGCCTCATTAAGTATTCCTATCTTTTATTCAGCTCAGTGTATAGATACTTAATAATCAGAAAATAAAGGGAGCATCCTTAGTCTGTTCACTGTTAGAATTTTGCCTGTTTTGTATTTGCCCAAGTAAAATCTAAAGTATCTCCCTTGGCTGTCTAAATTTCTTCCACTTGTCAATTTGTTATACTACCATGAGTGTCAAATAATATGCTATTAAGGAAAACCTCATCAAAACAGCGTTGGTATCTTAAGACTGCTAAACTGTGATTTCTTTCTTTCCAGGCTATAAGTTCAGAGTTTCTGCTGCTGCAACTTTACAACTGAGTCAGCTTGAAAAAGATTAAGTATATGGCCAAGGCTCGTTTTGTAAGTGACATCTATTATTCAGATTAAAAAAATGAAAGAATGATAACTTAAAGCACCTTCATCATAGGCTGAGTGCAGGGAGAATTCAGCTGTCATTTTGCATAAAGCTGGATCATCATTGCATTTAATCTTCATTTATCTTTGTACCTTTCTTTAGTCTATCTGTAGATTTTACTGCTGAAAGGTAGTGACCCTACAATATCAAATGAACAAATACATTTACCCTTGTTTGCTGTTAACAGTCTTAGGAACCATATTTCAATTCAATTAATAACTATGTTATTTTTCTTTTCTTCTTTTAAAAAAAATCTCTTTAGTTAATTCTATGCAACTATGAGAAGATTTTTAAGACTCCTGTCTTTTGATAACTTGAATTCTCTTTGAATACTATGGTACCCATATAAAACTATCAAATATGACAAAGTTCATTTCAATCCTTGCCCTACTAGTAGCAGTTCTGGCATCAGGGACTGCTGCAAGTTAAGATAGCATGATCAGTTTGACATCTTGTATGCTCATTGTCTTGGTAAAATGTTCCATATGATTGGCTTAGGAATTTTTCTGATGGACAAGTAAGCCAAAGTTGAAGGTTTTCTTGCTTTCAGAGTTTGCTTTGCATTTGCTTGGGCTTGTTTTTATTTTTTATAATATTTTTATGGATCTCCTGACCTCTTAGTTCTTGAATTTACTTCAAGCCACGGCTGCTGTCAATACATAAATAAGCAGACATCCTAACTCTGAGAAGCAAGAAAAATGATTCCTCTGTGAATTTATTGCCTCAAAAACACAAAATTTGGGATTATGCTTGCTATTTCTTATTTTTTTCAAGGCAATTTATTTATCGATATTTGATAGAAGAAACATTTTTACAGTTTACTTGCAAATAGTTATGACATATAGACAAGACTACAA
>NW_012101992.1:71246-80071 GCF_000951045.1 Mandrillus leucophaeus | reverse complement strand
TTCTTCTTTTCTTTTCTTTCTTTTTTTTCACACGGAGTCCCACTCTGTCACCCAGGCTGGAGTGCAGTGGCGCCATCTTGGCTCACTGCAAGCTCCACCTCCCGGGTTCATGCCATTCTCCTGCCTCAGCCTCCTGAGTAGCTGGGACTACAGGCGCCCGCCACCATGCCTGGCTAATTTTTTGTATTTTTGGTAGATACCGGGTTGCACCATGTTGCCCGGGTGCGGTGGCTCACGCCTGTAATCTGAGCACTTTGGGAGGCTGAGGTGGGCAGATTATGAGGTCAGGAGATCGAATAATTTCTTTTTAATGGGAGAAATGACACATGAGATAAAATTCTTTACTACTTTTTGGTTCAAAGAACCCTAGAAGGATTGAGAGGCCTGGCTTCTACTCTTCATTCTGACACTGACAAAATGATATAAAATCAGCCAGTTAGCCCTTTGGAATTTAGTTTTCTCATCTTCCTTTTAAAATTAAGAGCTTAGGGTAGATTATTTTTAAAGTACGATTTATTTATGCTGTTCTTCTACAATTACCATTTGTTCATTACTTAATGTGAAAGAAAGTAGACTTAACTCGCACCGTCTCACTTGACCCTTCTAGTGATTCTAGGGAAAAGGCTTTTCCAGCATCTCCATTTTACAGAGAATAAACCACGGCAGAAATTAGGTAAATATCTGGTTCAGGGTAACACAGCTGGGCAGCAATGGAGCCAGGAATCCACTTGATTCTGTGTGACTCCAGTTCCTCTCCATTATATAATCCTACTCTTGTAGGAGATAGCATAGTATCTTCCTTAAATCCATGTATTCTGGAGCCAACCTGGCCTGCTATGCAATCCTTAAGAAGTTATTCTAGTCTAGGCTCTGTGCCTCAGTTTTATGGTAAAAGGGGAAAATAATTGTTTTTTCTTCATGTGGATATTGTAAGCTTTCAAAAAAGTAATAGACGTTAAGTCGCTTAGGATAATGCCTGATATAAAAGCATTCCTTCAGTGTCACTCACTGCTATTCTTAACTTTATTCTTATTTCAAAAAGAGAGTCCTATTGGCTAAAATGTTCACTATTCAGGTAATGGGTACACTAAAAGTCTATATTTCATTGCTATGCTGTATATGCATATAACAAACCCGTACTTGTGCCCTCTAAATATATAAAAATAAATACTTTAAAAAAAAAAAAAGAGAGAGAGAGAGTTGTGAGATTAAAATCACCTCATCTAGGGCCGGGCGTGGTGGCTCATGCCTATAATCCCAGCACTTTGGGAGGCCAAGGCGGGCCGATTACTTGAGGTTGGGAGTTTGAGACCAGCCTGACCAACATAGAGAAACCCTATCTCTATGAAAAATACAAAGGTGGCACATGCCTGTAATCCCAGCTACTAGGGAGGCTGAGGCAGGAGAATCGCTTGAACCTGGGAGGCAGAGGTTGCAGTGAGCCGAGATTGTGCCATTGCACTCCAGCCTGGGCAACAAGAACGAAACTCTGTCTCAAAAAACAACAACAACAACAACAACAAAAATACAAAATCTCATCTATAGATCTATAGATGTGGTTTGATTGTATCAAATATGTCTTTTTACTACTGTTCACTTTGCATGACAAAATAGTCCAGTTCTTGTTTTAAATGGAATTCTGCAAATCAAATGGAATTTCAGTTTTCCCATAATAGCCTTGCAGATTTGATCAAAAAAATTAAAATAGAAAATCGCTTTAAGCTAGAATAACTTTACCTGAGCTTCTAACTCTTATCAATTACATGACAATATTTATTGCAATGGTGAATCATTTATGAGTAGTAGACATTCAATTGAATAACACCACATAATGAGGCCTGTTTCAAAGAGGGGGCATTCAACTGGAATCAAATTCAGTACACCTGTCTGTCACTCCTAACTCTGCCCTTCCATTCTAATAAACAGGAAAAAAAAATCTCTCAGTCTTTATGGGGTTAAATTTCTTTATCTTGAAATTAAATATAGTACCTATTTTTTATTAGGGCTATTCTGAAGGTTAAATAAGATAACGTCTACATATAGTGTTCTATAAAGTGTAAACCTCTCTTCAAAACTAAACTACATTTTTACAGAAACAGTCCTTAATTTTAAAAACTCTGCTTTAAATTCAGCCTGATTTTACAATGCCCTTTCATAATACAACAGTTTCTGAATCTGGACGCTTATGTTACTGTGCTTGATCTCTTATAAGAGACAAGCATATTAATGTTTCTAGGGTTCTATAGATTATCTTCCACAGTGGAGGCTTAGTGCAAGAACCCACATATATAAGGGCAAAGGGCATCACCTCACAAATTACATTGTTCTCTCATACTTCCAAAACATGTAATGAACTTAGAATAATACAGTAAGACCCAGGAGCCTGCCTTTTCCTTGCTCACTGAATGTTCCAAAAGAGCTTGTTAATGGGCTGCCACTCTATGAAGAGCAACCCAGGCAGAATTTAGCACATCCTCTTAGAGGTTTGTTTTTTTTCTAAATCCCATTTCTTAATGTTAGCCCCCAATTGTATTAATTTTTTTTCAACACTGTTCATTAAAACAAGTGAACATGCCAAAATTGATTGAGTGGTTGAAAACAATTCAGCCATACTTTCTCTTGATTCTGAATTAGCAAGCTATCTAAAGGAACTTCTGGAATTATTAAGTTTCATGCTTGATAACCAATTCCAAGAACCAAAAGTTTGCTAGAATGTCCTGGACCTAGGTTTTTTATACCCCTCAAAGTTAGATTACAGTATTTTGAGGCATCAAATGTCTATGCTGTGGACCAAATATAATCACTCAGCTTGGAATATAGCCAGATACACTTGCTATTGAAATTTTAATGTCAAGTGGCAAGAGATTTCCATCTACTTTCATTTGAAAAGTTATTGGGCATGTGTGAGTCATCTTATCTGTTTCTGGAAATAATACTACAATATTTCAATTTTGTTTCTCAATTATTTTCAATCATATTCTCTACATAATTCTATTGCAAATATATTGTTTAAAATCAAATCTGGAAATAACTTATATTCAAGGGTTGTTTATTGTTTCTCTGAGAGTTTCTGGAGGAAGAGATGTAGCTTTGTAGTTTAATTGAATTTTAATCCAATATAACAACATCATGCTTGTAATTGTCAGAGATTCCAAGACTGGGTTAAATAAGTACCTTTTGTGAACTTAAAAAAAAGGTCTATGGACCATTAACTTTTATAATCGAGTTTAAAAATAGCACATGTACAATCAAAAGTGTTGTTTCACTTCTTATTTATGGATCAGTTTATTACTACATGATTTTGGAAAATAATAGAAACCACTGGAGAAACCACATGTCTAAAAAGAGGAATAATTTATTAATGCATTTAATGTGTATTTGGTCATAATGCATATTCTAATGACTTTATAAAATTAATTTAAAGACCAACCCCTGTGAAGCCAATAAGTAATAAGAACTTGATTATAGAAAGGCATATTTCATCTGGTAAACATTAGAATTAACTATTATTGTTTTGACTATTGTGGTTGAATGCCTTATATGTAAACACTAAATTAAGTTTTCCTTTTACCAAGATTGAACCCTTGGGTAGGGAAATAAATATGTCTAGATTACATAACTGAGATGGCCTCAGCCATTATCTCTTAGGTAATTCAGATTTGTTGCTTCTCAGCGGACACTGAAAATCTTTGCCCTGTGACTATATCCTGGTCCTCAAACTGGATTCATGGATCCTTTTCAGCCATGCCACTTAGCTCCAAAGTCTCTGTTTCCCCAGTGCTTATATCAGAGTCTGCCTTGCAAGTATACTCATTGCTGACCTTGAATGTTTTCTCTTAGTATCTTACTCTAGACTTTTTGCTCTTGTGGCCACACCCATCACTGCTTCAGGTGTCTTGTTAGGTTTCTAGAGGAAAAGATAAGGGGTTATGGGAATCGATTTTGAGAAGGCCTTCCCCATCAGTTTTCTAGGCACACTCAGATGTACGTGAATTATAATTTAGGCCTGAGCAAAGACACATGTTACTGTTTCCAGAGAATTATTAACCAATTCAACAGCATGCAGTGTTATATTACATAGCATATAGGTAGATAATGGTCCTTACCAGGCCTATTTGAAGTTATTCCTAGTGCTTTCCATAGTATACTGTTCATATGTAAGAAATAAACCTATGCTAAATGATTTAATAAAGGTTGTTTTGAAACTGTTAAGACCAACACATATGTACATCATTCATATAACTCATATATTTATTCAACAGGCATTTGATAAGGACACAATTCATGTCAGCTGCTATATACATATCATGTCATTGAATCACTACTATGTGACTTAAAGAGGTTAGGACACTAATCTAAAGTCACACAGCAAATAAGGTATGAATCAAGTCACTAATTCAGGACTTTTTAACTTAAAACACCACGCTTATTTTGCTCTATCTCATGTCATTTTACATTGCTTAAAGAGATGCAAAAACAGCAGAATAATAAAATTATTGAGAATGAGAATAGTTAACACATTGAATTCTTTCAATGTGCTATTCTAATGTATCGATTTTACATTATTTATGTTATATAATACTTATAAGAATACCTTGTAATAAATATTGTTATTGTTCCTTTAATACACATGAATAAGTTAAGCCTCAAAGAATCAAGTCATATGCTATAAAAACGTTAATGGCAAAACTAAATTTTATCCCCTGGCTGCCTTATCTCAAACTCACATGTTTAACCATAAGAGTAAACATGAATGGGGCAAAAGACTGTCTATCAAAATAAGATTGGAGATGAATTCTTTACAAGGGAAGATTTTAATCAAGGTAAGTACATAAACTGAGAGAGTTCATAAAGTTTAGCTACAAATGTGCTAGATCTATATATGATGAGAAGTACTCCATCCTATTTTGATAAATCTGAGTGAGGTTTTCTTTAGGAGAGGTTAACATTTTGAAATTATTTATGAAAATCTAGCTCTTGGGGGGAATTGGGTTAACTTGCATAACCAGTTCTATGTAAATGCTTTAACATAGAAGATGAATGGATAAAAGCATTTGGAATATTAGATCTTCGTCAGATGGATAAATTGGAAAATTTTTCTCCCATTCTGTAGGTTGCCTGTCTACTCTGATGCTAGTTTCTTTTGCTGTGCAGAAGCTCTTTAGTTTAATTAGATCTGATTTGTCAGTTTTGGCTTTTGTTGCAATTGCTTTTGGTGTTTTTGTCATGAAGTCTTTGCTCATGTCTAGGCCCTGAATGGTATTGCCTAGGTTTTCTTCTAGGGTTTTTATGGTTTTACGTTTTATGTTTCAGTCTTCAATTCATCTTGAGTTAACTTTTGTATAAAGTGTAAGGAAGGGGTCCAATTTCAGTTTTCTGCATAAGGCTCTCCAGGTTCCCAGCACCATTTATTAAATAGGGAATCATTTCCCCATTGCTTGTTTTTGTCAGGTTTGTTGGAGATCAGATGGTTGTAGAATCTACAAGGAACTTAAAACAAATTTACAAGAAATAAACAACCCCATCAAAAAGTGGGTGAAGGAAATAAACAGACCCTTCTCGTAAGAAGACATTTACACAGTCAACATACATATCAATAAAACCTCATCACTGGTTATTAGAGAAATGCAAATCAAAATCACAATAAGATACCATCTCACACCAGTTAGAATGGCAATCATTAAAAAGTCTAGAAACAACAGATGCTGGCAAGGATGCTGAACAAATAGGATCACTTTTATACTGTTGGTGGGAGTGTAAATTAGTTCAACCATTGTGGAAGACAGTGTGGCGATTCTTCAAGGATCTAGAACCAGAAATACCATTTGACCCAGCAATCCCATTACTGGGTATATACCCAAAGGATTATAAATTATTCCATTACAAGGACATATGCACATAAATATTTATTGCAGCACTTTTTACAATAGCAAAGACTTGGAACCAACCCAAATGCCCATAAATGATAGACTGGATAAAGAAAGTGTAGCACATATACACCATGTAATACTATGCAGCCATAAAAAAGAATGAGTTCATGTCCTTTGCAGGGACATGGACGAAGCTGGAAACCATCATCCTCAGCAAACTAACACAGGAACAGAAAACCAAACACCACATATTCTCTCTCATAAGTGGGAGCTGAACAGTGAGAACACATGGACACAGGGAGGGGAACATCACACACCAGGGCCTATTGGTGGGTGTGGGGAAAGAGGAGGGAGAGCATCAGGACAAATACCTAATGCGAGCTGAGCCTATAACCTATGATGGGTTGATGGGTTGATGGGCAGCAAACCACCGTGGCACATGTATACCTGTGTAACAAATCTGCACATTCAGCACATGTATCCCAGAACTTAAAAAAAAAAAAAAATGGAATTACTTTGGATAAAGAAGTTTTCTAGAACCATAGTGAAAATGGGAAGTTTTAATGAAGGAATCAGATATAGATTTTAAGAGCATCAGGATTATATAGCACACTTTTAAGAAAAAGGTATCTACCTTAACTAATACCTTTACCTGTTTTCATATAATAGAATGCCATTGTTACGATCAATACAAGAGGTTCAAACATCTTCTATGATTATTTTTGCAGGATGTAACTTAAAGGCAAATGTACAAAGGATAAAATGGAGCAGCTTTCTTTATTTCTTTATTTGATTAGTATTTCCAACTTAAGTTCACATTAAAGGAGAACATTTTTATTTATGCATAAAAAATATATATCCTTGTAAAGGTTAATAACTTAGAAAATATGGCAGCAGTTTTCTTCAGTATTGTGTGGGTGTTATATGGAGGAATATTCCACTACTGCCAACTTTCAAGTTTATCACTATTGCCTTTTGAGTGTTATTGAACTAAATGAAAAGGTTCTAGAAAATTTTTATAATGAGAATTTTCTTATGCATGTTACTTACACTTGGATGAAGTGATTTTACTTATCTTTACTCATAAAATGGTAATGTTTGAGAAGTCTTCCTTTGAGAGGATATAAACTTTTTTTTTTTTTTAAGATAAGGGAGAATGGCTTTTCAAAGGAGCCTCACATTTCAATCACTCACTGAAACTTTCACAGAAATTATACCAGCTATGTCAACTCTGAAATGCCTCCAGCATCATCAACTATGTTAGGGTCTGAGGAATAAGTAGAATAAATAACATTGTTTAATTGAAAGAGTCCTGAAATTTTGATTTTTGTTTTAGATTCAGGGGGCGTATATACAGTTTTGTTATACAGCTATATTGCCTGATCCTGAAGTTTGGGGTAGGTTGATCCCACTGCCCCCGTGGGGTAGTAAGAATAGTATCCAATAGTTAATTCTCAACCCTTACCCCTCTCCCGCCTTTCATCCCCAGTGTCTATTGTTGTTATCTTTATGTTCATGAGTATACAATGTTTAGTTTCCACTTATAAGTGATAACAGGCAGTATTTGGTTTTCTCTTCTGTGCTAATTCACTTAAGATAATGGCCTTCAGCTGCATCCATGTTGCTGCAAAGGGCAAGATTTGTTATTTTTATTTACTTATTTTTTTGGGACACAATCTCGCCCTGTTGTCCAGGCTGGAGTGCAATGGTGTGATCTTGGCTCGCTGCAACCTTCACCTCCTGGATTCAAACAATTCTCCCGACTCAGCCTCCGAGTAGCTGGGATTACAGGCACCTGCACCATACCCAACTAATTTTTGTATTTTTAGTAGAGACAAAGTTTCACCATGTTGGTCAGGCTAGTCTCAAACTTTTGATCTCATGATCTGCCCACCTCAACCTCCCAAAGCGCTAGGATTAAAGGTGTGAGCCACCGTTCCTGGCCAATTTGTTTTTTTTTTTTTTTTCATGGCTGTGTAGTATTCCATGGTATATATATACCACATTTTCTTTATTCAATCCACTATTGATGGGAACCTAGGTTGATTCCATGTCTTTGATATTTTGAATAATGCCGTCATGAATATATGAGTGCATGTGTCCTTTTGGTTGAGTGATTTATTTTAGTTGAACAATTTTTTTATGTGCTGAGTAATGGGATTGCTGGGTCAAATGGTAGTTCTGTTTTAAGTTGTTTAAGAAACCTCCAAACTCTTTTCCACAGTCGCTAAACTAATTTACATTCCTGCTAAAGGTATAAGCATTCTCTTTTCTTTGTAGCCTCACCAGCATCTGTTGTTTTTGATTTTTTTTTTTTTAAATAATAGTCACTCTGACTGGTTAAGCTACACTATTGTAAAACATCGATTACTATTTTTTTATCTTTGTCCATCTTTTTTTTTTTTAAATATATATACATTGGAGCTTTGATTACAGAAACTACAACTAGCAGTACTGTAAGACATTTCAAAAGAGTATCATAGTGTATTCTAAGTATTCACCTTCTAAGGAAGACTTCATTTAAATGGGTAACTATACCTGTAACAAATGGAAATATTCAATTACCTGTTTCAGGTTCCACATTAAAGTCAATGACAATTTTTCAGGAAAAACATGTAAAGTACTATGATTCCACATATCTAATATGGTACCAAGAGCTAGCAATCAGGTAGGATAAGTATCACATCTCAAAACTCCATTTCCCAAACCTCCATTCATCACTTCTGATAAAACACAATCTCCAAGTAAAAATCAAGTGCTTGTATTAATAGAAATACAACCCCAAAAATATTCTTTAACTCTATGTTTCAATTGTACTGCTACCTATAAACCCTGTCTCTTATACACATCTAGATGTGTAAAATTTTATCCCCTGGCTGCCTTATCTCAAACTCACATGTTTAACCATAAGAGTAAACATGAATGGGACAAAAGACTGTCTATCAAAATAAGATT
>NW_012101992.1:51257-70756 GCF_000951045.1 Mandrillus leucophaeus | reverse complement strand
ACCAACATGGCACATGTATCAAACCTGCATGTTGTGCACATGTACCCTAGAGCTTAAAGTATAATAACAAAGAAAAGAAAGTGTGAATTTTCTGCCTGCTTGTGTGTATATGTGCATACATATATATAATATATATCTCTAAAATATATCTCTAATATATAACTCTAATGTTACGATGTATACACATATATAGACATGCATACATATATACCTACTATGTATACAGATATACATACACACACATATATATATATGTGCATGCACATATACACACGCAGGCAGAAAATTCAAGCACACACAAACATACATACATATATATAATAAACAGTTTATTTTTTATTTTTCTGGATAGATAGTAGGTGTACATATTCATGGGGTACATGTGATATTTTGATACAGGCATAGAATTCATAATAATTACATCAGGGTAAATGGGGTATCCATCACCTCAAGCATTTATCCTTTCTTGTGTTACAATCTGATTACACTTTTAGTTATTTTAAAATGTACAAGAAACTGTAGTTACCCTGTTATGCTGTCAAATACTAGTTTTTATTCATCCTATCTAATTATGTTTTTGTATCTATTAACCATCTCTATTCTCCCATCTTCACTAGCTTTCCCAGCCTCTGGTAACCATCATTCTACTCTTTGTCTCCATGAGTTCAATGTTTAAAATTTTTTAGCTCCCACAAATAAGTGAGAACATGCAAAGTTTGTCCTTCTGTGCCTGGCTTATTTCATTTAACATAATTATCTCCAGTTTTATCCATGTTGTTGCAAACCATCAGATCTCATTCTTTCTCGTGGCTGAATAGTACTCTATTGTGTATATGTACCAATTTTTTATTATCCATGAATCTTTTGATGAACAATCAGGTTGATTCCAAATCTTGGCTATTCTGAATAGTACTGCAGTAAATATGGGAGTGCAAATATTTCTTTGATTTCCAGATTACTGATTTCCTTTCTGTATAACTAGCAGTGGGGTGACTGCATCATCTTGGTAGTTCTAATAATAGTTTCTTGAAAAACCCCCAAACTGTTTTCAATAGTGGTTTTACTAATTTGCATTCCTATGAACAGTGCAAGAAGGTACCCTTTTCTCCACATCTTCACCAGCATTTGTTATTGCCTGTCTTTTGGAAATAAGCCATTTTAACCGGGGTAAATTGATATCTCATCAGTTTTGATTTGTATTTCTCTGATGATCAATGATGTTGAGCACCTTTTCATACACATGCTTGCCATTTGTATATCTCCTTTTTAGAAATGTCTGTTCAGAACTTTTGCCCATTTCATACACATGCTTGCCATTTGTATATCTTCTTTTTAGAAATGTCTATTCAGAACTTTTGCCCATTTTTAAACGAGAATGTTAGATTTTTTTTCTTATTGAGTTGTTTGAGCTCTGGTTAATCCCTTGTCAGATGGATACTTTGCAAATATTTCTCTCCCATTCTATGGGCTGTGTCTTCACTTTGTTGATTGCTTTCTTTGCTGTGCAGAAGCTTTTTAACTTGAGGTGATCCCATTTGTCCAGTTTTGCTTTGGTTGCTTATGCTTGTGGGGTATTACTCAAAAAAACCTCTGCCCAGCCTAGTGTTCTGGAGAGCTTTCCCAACATTTTTGTGTAGTGGTTTCATAGCTTGAGCTCTCACATTTGAGTATTTAATCCATTTTGATTTGATTTTTGTCTATGGTGAGAGGTAGTGTCTAATGTCATTATTTTGCATGTGAATATCCAATTATTTCAGCCCTATTTACTGAAGATTGTCCTTTCTCCAATGTGTGCTCTTGGCACCTTTGTAAAAAATGAGTTTACTGTAGATGTATGGATTTATGTCTGGGTTCTCTATTCTGATCCATTAGTCTGTAAGTCTGTTTTTATGCCAGTATCATGCTGTTTGCTTTAGTGTAGCTCCATAGTATAATTTGAAGTCAGATAATGTAATTCTTCCAGTTTTATTATTTTTGCTTAGGATGGTTTTGGCTCTTCTGTGGTTTGTTTTTTGTTGTTGTTGTTGTTTTTGTTTTTTTTTGTTTGTTTGTTTTTGTGTGTGTGTGGTCCCATGTAAATTTTAGAATTATTTTTTCTATTTCTGTGAATAATCATTTGTATTTAAATAGATTGATTTGAATCTCTAGATTGCTTTGGACAGTGTGGATATTTTAACTGTATTGCTTCTTCCAATCCATAAACATAAAATATTTTTCAACTTTTTTGTTATAACACACACCAGTTTCCTTTGGCTATCATTTCTAAAGATTGTAAAGACTATCCAGGTAGGTTAAAATATCCAAAAGTAACATCTGGCCCTTCTTAGTGATCTCATTCCATCCTCACTCCCTTAGGCAGATTAAGATACTGTTGCAGATTAGGTCATGGCAATTCTATCAACTTAATCACAAAGAAGTGACTGCTCAACTCTTTAATCCATTCAGTTTTTCTTCTCTAGATTTTACTTTATATTTCTCTTCCTTTAGTTTTTGTGGGACCTTACTTTTCCCTTACCTTTGTGTCCCTTACCTTATGTCCTTTACCATTCCTTTTTTAAATTTAACATTTATATATTTTTTCAATTTCTCTGCTTTTGTTAAAAAAAATTGTGTCCTCAGCCCTCTGCTCTTTTGAATTCATAACTTCTTCAAAATACCTTTATTCGGTGTTCAACTACTGTGTGTTTGCTAATCAATAACAACAGAACTATCTCTCATATAATCCAGACCTCTATCTCCAGTGGCCTGTCAGACATCTTTGCTTTCATGTTAAAATGAAATAATTCATGCTAAAATGGAAATAATTAAAACAAACTAACAAAGCAAAAACTTTAGCCTTTTAACACTTGTCAGTTTTTAAAATGACATCATTAGCCATCAAGTAAGTCACCTAAGACACATCCACTTTTGTTTTTTAACATTACTGTCCTCTACCTTGCCCCATCTAATGGCCATCAAATTCTATTGATGCTACAACTTTGATAGCTTATCATGTCTGTTTTCTAGAATTCTTGCCACCCACTTAGTTCAGAGCCCTGTAATTTTTTCAAACAAAATAAGGAATCTCTTATTTTGCCTGGCTGTGATCTTATCCTCATATCCTTTGCCAAACAGGCATAAAAGTTGCCCATTTTCCACAATGTTGCAAATCTGATCATATCATTTCCATTAAAATAATGTTAAAACTCCTTCAGGATTTTATTCAGCATAGAATTTTTATGATATCCATTCAAGATCTGAAACCTGCCCACTGCTCCAGCTTCCTTCTCATGTTTTATGTCTATGCATTATACATGCAATTCTTTTGCTTGAAATGTGATTCTCTCTTCCCCATCTTTTTCATCTTTCATCTTTTATTAAAAATTGACCTGAACATAGCCTTCAAAAAATATTTCTTAAGCCACAGCCAAGTGTCCATATCCCTTAATCTGTGCTCTCAGAGGATTCTGCATACTCTTCTTACATAAGAGTATGTAAGAAGTATTCACACTTCAATGTGCTCAATAATTCACTTGTCTGTCCTCTGTATGGCCTAAGCTCTTTGAGGGCAGGAACCCTGCTTTATTTAATTTTAAATCCCTAGCATTTATTCCTGAGTCGTAAAGTGTTAAACAAATATTCATTAAGTAAAGATATAATTACAAGAAACACACAGAAAAAAACTTCTATTTTATCTTTCTTGGGAGAGGTGATTACTTTTTATGATACCCTTCCCATTTCTACTGTTACCTATTTCCAATTTTTCTTACAAAATGAGACCTAACCCTAAAAATAATAATAATATTCTTGAAGGATAATCTTTAATTCTCTGAATAGCTAGATATTTACAATTACATAATTTCTTGAAAAACATGTCCTGAATTATGCTTCTCAGGAGACATTCATTTAAATAGCTCAGGACACAGCTAAGTTTCCAGGAAAATAAAGTTAAGAACATACATAGGGATTACAATCTCTAGGAGATAATACGTTGCCTACTTCTTCAACAGGGGAATTAGAAAACGAGTTGCATATAGCCTCATTAGGAGGATAGAAAGCTACTGTCACTTTTCTAAGAGGTGCTCTGAGCATCTTCTTTCTATTACTTTTTTCTTTTATGTTGTGCAGCTTATGTAAATAGCTATGATACCATTTAGACTTTCTTTTTGGTGAGAGGCAATAGTCCTTTCTGGAGTAATGATTATTATTAGTTTTACAAACACCCTCTGGAATCTGTAAAGTTCATTTGTGCATATTATATTAATTCACTAACATGATTTTGTTAATTTACAAATGTAATTGCAAATTTCTGGAAAGAAAAAATACATTTACACACACACATATGCACACATAGGTATGTATGTATATATATGCACACACGTGATGCATACACGTCTACATTCCACATGTGTATATATGTAATGCATACACATATGTAATGTGTACACATATTAATGTATACACATATACATAGGTGTGTACACATATACACATATGTGTGTATATATCTATATCTATATATATCTATCTATAGAGAGAATTCAATGAAGCACCGAAGTTGTAAGGCATGATTTTTGTACTATAGAATTTTGACATTTTTAGGTGTCTGGGGCACAAGAAGGGAAGATATGCAAACACAGAGTAAAACAAGCTAAATATCCAAGTATCTGGTCTTTAGGTATATTGTTCACTTAGGAACACCTGTACTCAATGTTTATTTCACTCACTCATGAACACTCAGTTATTAGACAGTTTCTAGTATTCTGATTTGTAATCCTCAAGGATTACTTTAGACTAAGTACCGTAGATAAGAAATAGCCAATTTACAATGCAAAAATATGTTGTTAAAGTGACCTGAAATTTCTTATAACAATAAATAAATGTAATGAAATATTTTCTAATATATTATCTGCAAATTAATACACTTTAAACTCAGAATAATTAGGAGTTACAAGATCTGGCCCTAACCATTGAAAGAGTAATTTCGCTTTTAGAGGCTTTCCTAAGGAAAACACCTGGAGTATATTATAAGAAATAGGTTTATATGAATGATCTTCAAATTAGTGTTATGGTGGCAAACATAATAAAAAACCAGGAAGCAAATAATACTATAGTTATGCAATGACCAGGCATTGATGCAGCCAATAATATAAACTTTTCTCTAAGTTTATGTCATGAGAAATGCTTTTGCTATGATAAGTAAAGCATTCAGGAATCAGAAACATCTTTAATGTTTACATATTAAATTATTTAATACTAACTCCCTTTTAATGCGTACTTTTGCTTAATTATGTTATAATTATGTTATAATTAAGCAAAAATACGCATTAAAAGGGGGTTAGTATTAAATAAATTAAACATTTAGGTGGCTTTTATCTGAGAATTGTCAAACTTTCCCTTCTCTTTTTATTGTAATTTTAAGTATTTTATATTTTTAGAATTATGGATGAATATTAAAACTATACTAAAAATAAACTTTTTGTTTACAACTACATAAAAATAAATGAAATTTAGTTAATATCTGTAAAATCTAACAGCAATTTTTTTCTAACTTCTGGAATGATAATTGCTGGTTCTCTCTGCTTCTAATACTCCAGTGAATAAGTCAAAGGTCACAGAAATTTGAACTTACAGGATTCACTTTGCAGATAGTATTTTATTATAATTTATTTTTTTAATTCTGAAACTTCTAAAATAAGTACTATGTAATATTGTGGCCAAATTGCTTATCACATGTTAATAGTCACTTATTTATCCCTTTTTTTTTTTTTGCAAATATACACCTCTTCCTATCCCAGCTTTAGTGGGTTTAAAGAGAATGAAAATCAAAGTTTTGATCAACACCGATCCAACTCTCAATTTCCTAGATAGCAAATGTAAACCTGATAAGAATGTTACAACTCACTTACAACCAAATTATAAACTACTAACCAATTTGGCTGCCAAAGTTGGAGTAGAGAATCATGTTGGTAACATGTAGAGGCAAAAACCATCCTTTCTGTGCTAAAATAGCCTATGTATCATCAACATTTTAGTACTGTTTTTTTGAATAATTCCAATATGTACAATTGCAGAAAACATTTAATGCAAGGTTCAGATAAGAGAAAAAAATGTATGTTAAATTTCTTATACAGTTGATATTAAAATCAATTGAGTATCAGCTGCAAGATGGTCTGAAAACATAGGGGCCAGGGGTAAGAATGGTTATCAGTTGCACTATGTGTATTTTCCAAAGTCACAAGAACAGAAAGATTATTTTCTTTTTAAGAACTTTCCATCTTTGACAAACTTGTAACATAAAAGGCTTCTATTGGAATAATAATGATCTTGTACTTCCTTTTAGCTTAAATAACTCAGTTGGGTCAACACTTCATGTCTGGAACAACAGACTATGTTTAATTCAATTTTAAGGGGAATGAAAAAGGACAGTGAGGGTAATGAAAATATACTACCTTATCAATACAAGGTGAGGAAAGCCAAGAAAGAACAATGGTGGAGAAAACGTCTCTTGAAGGAAATGAAACTAGAAGAGATGATTGTCTGTCCACTGTATGGGAAATAATATCAGCCATTTGGAATGAAGGTCATTTAATAAAGGGAAGCTTCAGCAATGCTTTTATAGTGGACTTCATCAAATCTCAACATCTATTTGTATTTAATTTCTAGGCTGTTCAATCTCATATTGATGATTGTGGCTACCCACAAATTTTCTGATGTTCATGGATGCATGTTAAAATATCAAGCCAAAAATAGGTAAATCAAAGTAGCATAAAAAAGTAAGAAAATGAGTTGGATAGAAAATAGTGGTTTATATTTTTGGCATTATTTTAGCCATTTTGAAAGACTATATTAATATTGCATTCAATTAAATGAAGCATGGTGAAACCACATTTTAGAAGTAACATAAATTTGTTTCTCCTGAAGAAGACATAGACTCATTTTAGGCCAGGGGAAAAATGACTTCTATTAATATCCATTCTAGCTAAACACAATGGACGTTAACAAGTTATTTCACTTTGTTTGCTTATTTACTACACAATACATCATCTGGAAAAAGAAATGTACTCAGGGGCACACTAAGCTTATGAGGAGCCATAAGGAAAGCATCACTGCTCAGAAGGTTGAGTGTGAACTTACAGAAAAATTGTCATATCAGTAAACAAATTTTTAATGTCTAAGAGCAATACATATAAGGGCTAAGTGAATCATTAGCTGTGAGCCTCTATGTCTGTCCAACTCAATTATATATTTCAAAATATAACCACAAAACAATGTCCGCAGGCTCATAAGTTTAAGTTCACACACACACACACACACACACACACACACAATAGACTAAATACCTGCATATGTATATAAGCAATTACATTTTATCACCGTGAAACATATCAGCACATTAATTCAGATTTTAACTCCTGTTTTATCTGTGATAACAAAATAAACAAGGCCAAACAGACGACATAAATACACATGAACTTTGGGGAAAAGAAGGCACAATTAAACTAAATTATATAGTTAGAGTTCTCCATAATAGAAATAGCACCTAGGTGTGCAACATGTGAGCAAGACTCAATTCCATACCATTAAACTTCGTGGAGAGAGGCTGGATGGAGTCAGCATTGGTGGTTTCAAAGAAGATAATATTTGTATTAATACTGGAATTATATACACACACATGCATGCACACACACACAGGCACACACTCATGGACAGACATTAATTCCATATATGTTTATTCAGAATTACATGTATTTTCTTAATATCCTCTCATCCTAAAATCTCTATGATGGATGATTGTGGTAAATTGAATCCATTAGGTTGAAGAGACATAATCTTATTTCAATTATATTAATGCAATACTGTATTTATTCTTGTGGGAAGATTGTTCTGATCTCTTTCAAGTCATAGGCTAAGTAAACTTTGGTACCCTAAGATTTTCCAAACCGAGTGAACATATAGATCCCTATCTACAGCATGTGCACTTTATTATAAAAATTCTAATTTCAAAAGTCATAAACTTCTGAAGGCATAAACAGTAAGTTCTGAGATATAAAGGCAGGATCACAAAAAGATGAAGCTCCCAATACTTTATCATCTGTCTGAAGAAACCAGTTAAACAATTATGTCAATAAATACCTCAGCCAAAAATTTGTTTTCTTTTATCATAATCTTTCTTTTTACAGATATAAAACCTGGCCATATGCCAGGAGTTGTGCTCAATGCTTTTTACATGTTATCTTGTTTCATAACAACAGAACTTTAAAATACATTATCAGTGAGAAAACTGAGGCATAGAATAACTTGCCAAGGCCACCCAATTAGTAAAGGGTAGAGATGGTCTTTGAATCTCAACTACAGGCTTTTAGAGCTCATTTTCTTACCTATTACATTATATATCCCCGTACTTTATTAAATTTGAAGAAGTATGTTTAAGTAACTAACTTATTAATGATGTTTGGTACAAATTAAATTCCATATTCCAAATTAATGATTCATGGGTTGGAAAGGAAATTCTCAAATTCATCCTAATCCCACACAGACACATCTCCCAGAGTGTAATATATCTGGCACATGTTTGGCAGTTTTTATATTTTTGCTGAATCAACAAATGAAAGAATACAGTATGACTACTCAAATCAACTTAGACGGGGAGATGTCATTATTTAAGGCTCATTTTATGAAATAGTGGCTTTGACTCTGTTTCAAGGTGTAGCACTACTCTTGATGCTGCAATAACTCAATCTCATAAATTCCATAGACACTGGAATTATTACAATTGGTCTTTTTCATGGTATTTATTAGATTGGGAATTGATTAGAGATAATACCTAAGTTTGAATAAAGGCTTATACATTTTTAAGCATGAAGATAACAGACAACATTGACGAAAGCAAACATAGAATGAAAAGGAACATTATATGCTAGAACTAAAAGTAGTCACTGTGTATTTGTTGATGCCTAAGATCAGTTAATTATAGTACATTAAGCCTTCTTAATGGGATTCTTACGCTTTTTCAATATATTTTAGTAAACCAAACCCATTAGAATAACCTTCAATTGTGATTTCATCGTGTCTTTTTTTTTAATGACCAAAGATTCTTCTTAATTATAGAAAGCAATTTAATAAGCAAATATTTAAATATGAACTATGTGCAGTTGACAGTCTCTGACTGATGAGAGATCAGACTCTACCAACATTTGGATAATTAATTTTAGTGATAAAAGAGGCAAAACCAATAGGGAAGTAATCTAAAATGCCTGTGCTTTCGTTTTCTTTATTTTTATTTTTTATTTTTTGAGATGGAGTTTTGCTCTTGTTGCCCGGGCTGGCATGCAATGGCACGATCTTGGCTCACTGCAGCCTCTGCCTCCCGGGCTCAAGTGATTTTCCTGCCTCAGCCTCCTGAGTAGCTGGGATTACAGGCATGCACTACCACACCTGGCTAATTTTTTGTATTTTTGATAGCGACAGGGTTTCTCCGTGTTGGTCAAGCTGGTCTCTGACTCCCGACCTCAGGTGATCCGCCCAACTCAGCCTCCCAAAGTGCTGGGATTATAGGCCTGAGCCACCGTGCCTGGCTTGTGCTTTCTATACCATCTGTGGAAAATTTCTAAGAGGGCTTATCTAAGGGAAAGGCTAATTATTTCAAATGGCTCCTCTGTGAAGTCACAGCTCTGCAACCTCTTGTCAGTTGTGTAACTTTCAGAAAAGAATTGAAAAGAGCTCTGGGTGAGTGGGAAAATGCTGGTTTCCATGGAGAAAATGATTTGGCTCTAGATGACTGCCTGTTCTAGAGAATGATAAGAAATCCCATTGCTGAGATAGACTAAACCATAACAATTTCATCTCTAATATATTTGATGAAAATTCTAGACAAAATAGCCATTCTTCATGAATGATTTTCTATTTAATATTCTGTAGAGACCATTCAGAAATGAAATGAGTACTCGTGGAATTTTCTTTTTTTTTTTTTTTTTTTGGAGATGGAGTCTCGCTATGTTGCCCAGGCTGGAATTCAGTGGTATCATCTGGGCTTGCTACAACCTCTGCCTCATGAATTCATGTAATTCTCCTTCCTCAGCCTCCCAAGTAGCTGAGATTACAGGCTGTGCCACCATGTCCATCTAATTTTTGTATTTTTTTAGTAAAGATGGGGTTTCACCATGTTGGCCAGGCTGGTCTCGAACTCCTGAGCTCAAGTGATCCGCCTGCCCTGGCCTCCCAAATTGCTGGGATTACAGGCATAAGTCACCGTGCCCGTCCAAAAATATTTTTCTGAATGAAAATTATGATTACTATTTAATAATGTTACCTATCTAAATAATACTCAATACTTAGGCTCCCAAAAAGTGAATTAGTCCCAGAGGTATAAATTTTTGTACATCTATGTCAACACGAAAATAGAATAAAATAAAATACTGGTAAATCAATTTTCTCTCCCAAAATTTTTCTTATCATTAATCCGAACTAATTTGAATATAGCACTTTAAAAAACAGAACAAAATTATTGAGTTTTCACATTTAATGTATTTTAGGTAAACAATATTTTCTAATGCTTTTATTGTTTAATAGCTACCCTATGACTTTGAATCATACAAAGTACAGAAAGTCTAGCAGCAGAGGACAACAGAAACATGAGAATTTAAGGTATGTTTGATTCAGCACCCAGGCAACTACTCACTTTTAAAATAAGGAAAGTCTCTACATTTAAATGTAAAAGAACAAATCTTCCCTCTAAGTATGCTATTCTCTATTTTGAGATTTCCCAAATCTACTTCTTCCTTCCAATGGCTGTTACATCTTTCTCAAATCTCTCAGTCCCAAGTTTTCACTTTGTTTCCATATGTCTTCTACAATATTATTTTTACTATCTTCCTTTATATGGCTTTCTATCTCTGCCCACATCCCCTAACTTGAAAACCATGAAAGACTGAGACAATACAGGTAAACAAAATAATTTAAAAATCCATTTAAAAATAAGAGAGAAAAATTGCATTTAAGTTTATGCGAAGAGATTTTAAAAAGAACAGTATGTCTCAGCCTCTTTAATTTATGGGCCCAGGCTGGGCGCAGTGACTCTCGCCTGTAATTCCAGCACTTTGAGAGGCTGGGGCGGGAGGATTGCTTGAGGTTAGGAGTTCAAGACCGGCCTGACCAACATGGTGAAACCCGTCTCTACTAAAACTAGAAAAACTAGCCGGGTATGGTGGCAGGCGCCTGTAATCCTAGCTACTCGGAAGGCTGAGAGCCACCTGAAGTCAGGAGGCGGAGGTTGCGGTGAGCTGAGATCATGCCACTGTACTCCAGCCTAGGTGACCAGAGCAAGACTCCATCTCAAAAAAAAAAAAAAAAAAAAATCGGGTGCCCTTTAAATATACATAAAAATCATAAGACTTTCTTTAGTGTTATTTAAAATTTCAAGGTACATTTTGTATAGCTTAAATAAAACAAATTATATTGTAAAACAAAGTTTTATATTTAATAGATTTTTTCTAATTACCCAAACCCTCCTTCAAATTTTTCCTCAATTTGGTTTTTATTCATGATGCTTTCCCCTACTAGACAAGCACTTTACCAAAGTTTACAAGCAATTGAACAAAGAATTATTTTTCTATATTTAGGTCCCTGAAGTGCAGTTTAGAAATCCCCTTGTGAAAATATGGGACAAATATTTGAAATGGAAATCCAAATGTAAATGAAAACATTAGCTCTGTAGGGGGATTTCTTTAAATTGTGCAAACCGAAGCCCTATCTGTAACCAAATAGATTAATAATCACAAGCCCGTTTGAATCCTGTGAAATCTATAGGGACAAATAGCAAACAATAATTTGTGGCTAGGAACTTTATTGACTAAGAACTCACCATAGTTCCTGTGACTCTGCTGCATTTCAGGTGCAAACAGAATAGGTAAGGGTAAAAGTGTGAGGAAAAACTCAACAAAACAATTGTATTAGTCCATTTTCACACTGCTGATAAAGAAATACCCGAGATTGGGAAGAAAAAGAGGTTTAATTGGACTTACAATTCCACATGACTGGGGAGGCCTCAGAACCATGGTGGAGGTGAAAGGCACTTCTTACATGGCGGCAACAAGAGAAAATGAGGAAGAAGCAAAAGCAGAAACCCCTGAAAACCCATCAGATCTCATGAGACTTATTCACTATCATGAGAATACCATGGGAAAGACCAGCACCCATGATTCAATTACCTCTCTCTGGGTCCTTCCCAAAACACATGGGAATTCTGGGAGATATAATTCAAGTTCAGATTTGGGTGGGGACAAAGCCAAGCCATATCAACAATAAACTCAAGTAAGCAGAGTTTTGTTTGCCTGTTTTTTGTTTCTTTTTCCCCCCTTTCCTTTTTCCTGGTTGTCTGGGTTACATGATAACAAAAGCATCTGAGAAATTCAGCTTGTCTAAGATGCCAACCCAAAGTGTCTCAGACAGGCTTTCAGCCATGGGACAGTTCATCACTGCAAATGCTGGACCCAGGGGTACTAGGCTTGGACTAAGTTAATGATTATGGAGCAAAAATATATTCTTTCCATAGGATTGTGGAGGGCTATAAATGGGGAGGTTGGGTGAGGACATGGACTTAGAAGCTCCAAGTTGATGAAGAATTTCTACATTTCACTATTAGAAGGATGCTTGGTTTTCCTACCAAGGCACCAGACTGGCTGAATCTAAAGGCTCAAAGGTTAATGCAAGAAAGAAGGAAATGTCAGCTTTCAATGGAATGGTTGGATTTAAGAATCCCAAGTGAAACAATGGAGGTGGAGAGAATCCAAACTAGTAAACCAAACTCAAGTGAGGGCAACATGAGGTATCAAATTACAGAGCCAAGAAATTCAGGTGTAAGAGCTACTTGAAGTAACAAGGTCCAAGACATAGACTAAAATATCTTAAATGACAAGATCAAACAGATAGATTCACATAGGTGTAGTAGGTTGAACAATGGCCCTGCAAAATGTCCGCTTCCTAATCCCCAGAATCTGTCAATATGTTACCTTACATGGCCAATGAGTCTTCAAAGATGTGACTAAATCAAGTTTCAGGAGATGGGGAGATTATCCTGGGTTATCTGGGTGAGCTCAATGTAATCACTGGGGTCCTTAAAGAGGAGTGCAGGTCAGAGTCAGAGAAAGTGATGTGACTATGGAAGAACAGAGACAGAAGGATATATGATGGCAGAAGCAGGGGTCAGAATAATGCAGGGCCACAGCTGAGGAATATGGGAAGCCTCTAGCAACTGGAAGAGACAAGAAAACAATTTTTCCCTAGCACTTCCAGAAGCAACATAGCCATATCAAACTATTTCAAATGTGTGATCTTCACAACAGCAAGATCACGAATTTGTGTTGCTTTACCATGCTTAGTTTGTGGTAATTTGTTATAGCAAGAATAAGGAACAAATGCAATAGGAATGGAATAGTATAAGTTAGAAACACAGGCAGGGAAATGTAACTTAAAAGTTAAAATTCACATACCCTGGTAGTGGGAATATAAAGCACTGCAGCCATTATGGAAAATAGTATGAAGGTTCCTCAAAAAACTAATAATGAAAATACCATATGATCCAGATATTCACTGCTGGGGATATAACCGAAAGAAAGGAAATTAATATTTCAAAAAGGTATCTCACAATGATGCTTATTGCAGCACTATTTGAAATAGCCAAGATATGAAATGAATCTAAGTGTCCACCAGTGGATGAATAAAGAAAAAATATATATACACAATGGAATATTTTTCAGCCATTAAAAAGGAATGAAATCCTGTCTTGCAGCAACATGGATGGAACTGACATTATGTTAAGTGAAATAAGTCAGGTAGAGAAAGACAAATACTGTATGTCTTACTCATACGTGGAAGCTAAAAAAATGAATCTAATGAAAATAGAGAGTAGAATTATGGTTGGAAGAGGCTGGAATAGGAAGGTAGTGGGAGGTGAAGAGGAGCTGGTTAATGGGTAAAAATATACAGTTAGATAAAAATAATAAGTTCTAATATTCGATAGTACTGTAGGAAAATTATAGTTAAGAATAATTGTATATTTCAAAACAGCTAGAAAAGAAGAATTGTAATATTCTGAACACAAAGAAAATACCAATTTTTGAGGTAATAGATATGACAATTACCCTGATTTGATCATTACACATGGTATACATGTATTAAAATATCACGTGTATCCCCAACATATGTATAACTATGCTATGTGAATAACATTTTTTTAAAACTAGTAAAAAATAAGTCACACATCTACCATCAAGATAAGAAGAAGATAGTGATATAGATACAGGGTTAGTACAGTAAGTCTAAGGAAAAATAAATGGAAAATGGCCTTTCCTTATATTTGTGGCAAGAACCACCTAGATTTTTTCTTTTTTTGTGTACAGGACAAGGCTAAGTCAGTAGATACAACTGAATGGAGGTAAGGTTTATGGGTATAGAAGAGAGGCAAAATTACACTATAGTTCAATAACACACTGGAGTACTTTGAGGAAGAATATCAGTGCCCTACACAATGCCATTTTAAAAAATTCAGGATATATTAAGTCTCAATATTACTGCCTTTTGTGTCATCTGCTATGGGTATATATCCATCATACACTAATTTATGAGAAAGATGGTTTTGCTTTCCCTTAAGGAACAGAATGACTCATTACCTCTACTCTCTTACTTTCATTTCCCTGCCTTAAATAGCTAATTGTTTTAGGTAAGTTTCCACTAAGATGCCCTTCATTATTTATTTTATATCTTAATAATTTAACAGAAACACTGACACAGTTTCACTGCAGGTTGCTGGCATCTATAACTTTCAACGAGGAGTAACTAACCACACACTAATAACCCTCATATAAATAATTAAATATACCCAGGGCAATGGAACCCTGCTGTTCTACATCTACAGAGAAAAGAAAATAGGATCATATTATACACAATTGCTGATTTTTCCATAATCTTGGCATAGCCTATGAAAAACTTCTAACTCGTCTCAGACATAAGCATTTCTGAGGTTCTCTACTTATGGCTAAGGTACTTGTAATGCTCCACTAGACAATAAAACAGAAAGGACCTAAGCAACAAAAGGCAGAGGGTGAGATCCCCTGAGCAAGATTAATTATTTGGAGAACTGGAGGGGCAGAAGCCAGATAGGCTTTCTTTCTAACCCCCACTACAGGGTTAACCTTGGATTGAGAAATATACTCTACATGTGCTACAACTCATATTTGTCATGCCTATGACGGATATTCCAAATCAATCAGAGTGCAATTTCTTTCAAAATCTATCACAGTTCAATTTACCACTGAGGTGGAGTGCAGCCTCACAATTTTTTTTACAGCAAACTAGACAGCTGTTACCATTTTCTCATAATGCCCACCCCGGATGTAGCCTCTTTTCCTTAGCAGGTGTCCTTCCACCTTCTAAGCTAAGATGGATCCACAACTTTAGGGAATGGGAAACTACGTGTCAGTTGTTCTCGGGTACAACCTACTTTCGTGTCTGTTGTAAGGTGACTGTTTTTCTGTCCATTTCAAAGATAGCTTTTGTGTTTTTTGAAGGGTATGCCATATCACTTTCAACCTCCAGAAGAAAGGAAGACCAAAAGTGTTTCTCCAAACCTCCAGGAGAGGCTGGCAACTGAAGATCTTAGGTAGTTTTGAATTATATTTTTGGGGGTTTGTCTCTGAATCCTATTGCTAGATATTACTAGTGCTAAGCCATCTCCCATTTTTAATCCACTATTGATTAAACACACACACACACACACACACACAATTAACCTGTTCTTAAAACCTGCATTTGCCTTCTCCATTAGACCACTTTTGTTGATGTTAGAACCTCTTCACTTAATATCTTCAGCCTCAAACTATCCTTGATAGCTTATTTTTAAAAAGAACATCCTTAAATTCTCAATGTTTCTATTGTCTAAAAGTACTATGTGCTAAATAAATATTAATTTTTCTATTTTCTTCATTTCTCTATACATTTATAATCCAACAGTAAGGAGGAAATAACATGGATAACATGTTTGTATGACTTGGGCCTGTGGCAGCAATATTCTATCTATCATTGTCTCTAATGCCAATTCCTTAGCAGAATTTCGGTAGCTCTTAGATTTATTTCCAACCATTCACTTCCTGCCAAACTCCTAGCTTGGATATACCTTTCCCAGAGTGGCCCATATTACCACTATCTGACACAGATGATCTGCTAATCGGAATATATTGTTGACACTCAGCTAACAGATAATTGCTTTGTGCCAGATGTGCTTCAGAGATATTAAAAGGAAGAGGACAAAAATGAAATGAAGATGAACAAACAGCAGCACTTTCAGGACTGTTAAAAATTATGTATTCATGAACTCAGAACCCTCCTACCTTTTTGGCAGCCTATCTTGGAGTTTTCTCCAATATTCTGTAGTTGCTCCAATTCATTAGAAAGAGTTGTGAAAGCACTACTGAAAAGCAAGCAATCATTATTATGATGTTTATTTATATTATGTTGTATTTTGCTGTTGTATGTTGTGTTATGCCATTGTATGTTGTATTGCTGTCATAAGAATATACAGTTCAATGCCATATAATTGCATTTTATTATTTTAATGACAATTGTGTAATGTGTATTGATAGTAACTAACTCCATTTTTGGATTAAATACATTTAACAAGCCAAATGGAATTTTGTACATTTAAGGGGCACTAACATCTATTATTTACAGGAGAAAACAGATACCCTAATTTTACTTTACACAAAACATCTTTATTTGATGCTAATGGTGGCCAAGGAGCAGTTGACCAGCAAAGGCAGTTCCTGTCATATGCTTTGAAGTTCCAGATTGCCTGGAACTTCATATTGGAACCATGCCTGTTATGGCAGTTTTCAGGAGAAATGAAAAAAGAATCTTAAAGATCAAAACTAATTTTTGGGACCATCTGCCTTAAATTATTTTTGAACTAGTTTTGTCATATATAAAGAAATCTTTCATGCATAAATACATACATATTCATATATAAAACTATACAGGCAGTTCTTGCTGTGCACATTTTGATATGCATGTATTTCAGTTATCATAGTTATAGTGAAATAACACCAGTCTCTCAACAATATGGTCCAAATTTCACTTACCACCATCTATTAACTATTAGTAGCTACAGGAAGCGCAAACATCTCTGCTAGTTCGTTAGTCCATCAGACATCATGTGAGTGACAGAAGCACATCATGACCAGGGATTCACTTCTCTCAAAGCCTGTCAGCTATTGTTCATTGCACATTTTTATGTTACTCAGTTCGCTTACAGACAGCAAAATGTGTAGTTGTGTTGTCTCCTTGTTTACTTGTCTCCTAGTGATAAACCCATATGACATCTTACAAAAATGGACAAAAGAGGGCATTGGCCAACAAAGATAAAAGTGCAACAAATAAATAAAAAGTAATGCTGAAAGTGAAATTTAAATAGAATATAAATGGATTTAGAGAAAAAAGGCTATCTATAGAAATAATATGACCGTTGTTCTAGATATAGCCAGAGGAAATTAGTGAATGTAGACTTATCGACACAAATAAGAAACATAGTTGTGATGAGAAGCATGTAGATATCCCAGAGGAAGTAACAGGAACAGAAATCTTTGCAGTAAAGGAACTCTCAGAGATATTTCATCACATCAAATACACAATGAGTAAAATGTTAGAAGCTGATCCCAACTTAGAAAGAAGCAAGGCAATTTACTATGTAATAGAAAAGATGTGTGTTTAGTTTTGTAATTTTTATAATAAGAAGGCAAACACTGTTCAAACTATCCTTGATAGTTTATTTTCAAAAAGAACATCCTTATATAATGATAGTACTCTGTCCAAACAAGGAAACTGACATTGGTAAACTGTGACATTCACAGAACTTCTTGTTCAGATTTTACCAGTTTTACATGCCCACATCTTCTGTGTGTGTGTGTGTGTGTGTGTGTGTGTGTGTGTGTGTGTGTAATTCTATACCATTTTGTTATATGTAGATTTGTGTAACCTCCCTCATCAAAAAATTCATTCTGATTACAACTTATTGTACATCTAATTCATGATTGTCAGTATTTTGGTGTGTAGTCTACAGTTTCTGAAAGAAAACTAAAGCACAGAAGGTAATATATACCAAAAGCACTAGTGTAACAGAAAATGTCTTTAAACTTATAAAGTTTCAAATGTTTCTTCTGTACATATTTTAGGAAAAATAATGTGGTACGTAAGCACAAATAAATAATTAAAGTTATTTATGTTTCATCCTCTTAAAAAAAACAAAAAAGAACATCCTTAAATTCTCAATATTTCTATTGTCTAAAAGTACTATGTGCTAAATAAATATTAATTCTTCTATTTTCTTCATTTCTCTATACATTTATAATCCAACAGTAAGAGAGTTTTTAATGTGTTAAGAAAACATTTTTAAGGGTAACAGGAAATTTGTAATTTTTCTCATTGATTGTTGAGATCATATGGCATAGGTTTTGCTTTTATAGTCATTTTTATACTACTGCACTATCTTACTGAAAAGCAAGGACTGCCTCTATTTATCCTACGATAAATGGACTCACTTGGAGATCAGACCATTTGGGTAGGTCTGTATAAAGGATACAAACTCTTGAATTGATGGTAAGAGAAGAACCTGCAGGGCGGGAGAGCAGAAACCATGTAACCTACCATGAATTAGGAAAGGGAAATTGTGAAAAAGGCTCTGCTCTAGAGACTGGAGAAAGGGATTCTATAAGTGTAGTTGGGTAGGGAAGGAGCTAGAATCCCAGTAATATGCTTATGGAAGTATGTGGAGTGATGGAGAAACAAATGCTGTAATTATCCATCATTTGTCACTACATTTGAAAGTATCTTACTTTTATCTTAATTAACATGGTAATTAATTATCTTAACACAGGTAAGATGTTTCTCTCTCTCTCTCTCTCACACACACACACACAATTGTAATTGTTATTGACTTCACAATCCAACTTCATCTTCTATACATTTAATATGTTTTATCCACCTGGATACCTTAACGGAAAATTAATTCTGGATTTGGAACTATAGAGTCAATAAGAAAGACAGTTTTAACATGCTGGGATGAATGAGGTTCTAATTAATTACTATCATCACACCTATGGTGAATGAATTATATTATCTCTTAATGTTTTGTGTGGCTTCATTTATTCTTCTTCCCTTTCCTACACACTAAAAATGAGACAAGTTCTACCTTTCTTTGGTGAATTTCATTACACTGAGTGTTTTTGAGAGTTTTTAAGAAACTAATTTAAGATGTACTCTGAGAGGGGGCAGAGCAAGATGGCCAAATAGGAAGAGCTCCAGTCTCCAGCTCCCAGCGCGAGCGACAGAAGATGGGTGATTTCTGCATTTTCAACTGAGGTACTGGGTTGTTCTCACTAGGGAGTGCCAGACAATGGGTGCTGGTCAGCTGCTGCAGCCCGACCAGCAAGAGCTGAAGCAGGGCGAGGCATCGCCTCACCTGGGAAGCACAA
>NW_012101992.1:16034-45722 GCF_000951045.1 Mandrillus leucophaeus | reverse complement strand
TGCCTCAGCCTCCCGAGTAGCTGGGACTACAGGCGCCTGCCACCACGCCCAGCTAATTTTTTGTATTTTTAGTAGAGACGGGTTTTCACCATGTTAGCCAGGATGGTCTCCATATCCTGACCTCGTGATCCGTCCGTCTCGGCCTCCTGAAGTGCTGGGGTTACAGGCGTGAGCCACCATGCCCAGGGACACATGCTAGCATTCTTTATGTTCATTCCAAGCCCTTTAGTATTGGGTTGTGGGAGATAATTTTCTGACTTGATCTGTACCCTGGGGTCAGGCCATTACCTGATTATGAGTCTCAGCTACTTCAGTGGTGAAACATATGCTTGTATTTTACCACTAAGTGTAAATATTCTCTGATTCTGAACTTCATTCAAGTCATGTATATACATAAATGTGTGGTGTGTGTATACATATAAATATACACATACACATAAATTATTTTAAAGTTTGTTTTTTTGCTCAGTATCTTTTAGATACCATTCCATATCAGTTTATAGATGGTTCAGTTTTTATTGCTGCCTCTTACTTTATTGTGTCTATGTACTATAGTTTATGCAACAAATCTTCTACTTTGAACATTTAGAAAGTTATTTATATTATGTAATTACAAATAGTATGGCAGAAAAATATTATTTTTCCATACAATATACAATAATAAACTTCAAGTCCAAATGGGTTAGAGACTTAAATGAAAAAAATCAAACTGCATGGATATTAGAGTAAAACAGGAGTGAGATGGATAAAGACAAGAGAGACTGTTTTTGACTGTTTATGACTCTGTGACCATATACTCTAGGGGGTATTTATGCTTTGATGATTGATTTATTCATAGTGAGATCATCAATGAATTAGATATTAGATGTCTTTCTTTTTCTGCACACATTTTGTATAATTTGCCAGTTTAAGCAAAGTCAGTTAGCTGCACTCCTATGTTGCCTCCTCACAAACTTCATCACGTGGTATGGTGGTTATTGATCTATATGGTAGCCCTACAAAACTGATGATTCCTGAAAATGAAGTCTTTGTTTTCCTTTCAGATGCACAATATCTCCTAGTTTCTGGTTCAATAGGTCTGTACTGACATCCAGAAATCTACATTTTAGCCAGGTTTCAGGAATTTTGACATAGATGGCTCCAAGAGCCACATTTTACCATATGTATTAGGTTTTGAGTTTCCTGAATGCTAGAGCCGTGTTATATTCATTTTTCTACTGTGACTATCCCTCTACACAATAAATGCTTGGAAAAATTTTAAATAGTTGCTAGTTTCTTTAACAAGAACAAAATAAAAAAAATACCTTTGATAGTGACATTATTACCCCCAAGCTTTCAAGATAATACAGTTCAGATTACTTTTTTCTTTCTTTATATACTTTAGTTCCTCTGGAAATATTTTGCCTTCTATAATAGTTAATTTTATGTGTCAACTTGACTGGGCCACCCAGGGAGTGGCCAGATATTTGGTCAAACATTATTCTGGGTGTTTCTGTGACAGTGTTTTTGGATGAGATTAACAGTTGAATTGATCGACCCATGAAAGCAGTAAAAGAGATTGTCTTCCCTATGTGTATAGCCCTCATCCAATCTACTGAAGAACTCAATAAAACAAAAAGGCTGAGTAAGAGGGAACTTTTTCTGCCTGACCAAATGATCTGGGACATTGGTCTTTTACACATGGACTAGAATTTACACCATTAGCTCTTCATGTTCTTAGGACTTTGGAAGCAGACGAGAATTATACAATTAACTCTCCTGGGTCTGCAGTTTGCTAACTGCAGATCTTGGTCCTTCTTGGCCTCCATAATCACATGAGCCAATTCCTTATAAAAATATTCTTATTTATAAACAAATACATATATAACTATATCTATATTAATATATATGTGTGTATATATTCTACTCTGAAGAACCTTGGCTAATGCATTCATCTAAGCTATTTTAGTGGAGATTGAGTTTAAAACAACAACCCCAAATGACAATAAAAGCAACAAATCTTTGTTTCAAATTGCGTCTTTCTTTTGATGTTGTTTCCTTATAGCTTCATACAGTATCTTTTCTAAAATGGACATACATAATGTGTACTTCAAAAAAAAAATTCTACCTAATATTATCTCATGTGGGGCTTTGCAAGCAAAATTTCATTAAACTTTTATTTTCAGTTCTAAGATATTTATTATACTATCTTACAATTGAGTATGTATATGCATGTAATATATATGCATACATACATATATAGTATATAAACATATATGTTATATATATAAAGATAATTCTGTGTTTATATATACATATGCTATCTACACATATATTTGTAGGTTGGTAGATAGATTATTGATGTTTTACATATATACTACCAATATTACTCAAGGAAAGATAAATGTATAAAAGTTTTTTATGTGAGACTAACTTTTAAAATTACTGATGTATACAGTTCTTCAAGTTTGAGAATAAAATGTGTAAGGAGACCCCCTGAAACTATTGCTACAGAATAAAAGATGAAATGCTCCTGATTATTGTAAATACAAAATTGCATGCAGGATTGTGTAAAGACAATGCCAGGTTGGACTGCCAGAATGAGCCAACAGCGCGTGATGTGCTTCCCCCTGCAGAGAGCCTATGAATGGACGTGCAATCAGGGAGGTTTCACATCACCAAGATTCCTATCCCAGAAAAACAGATGTTCATAGCTCTGAGAATGGAATGAGACCCTTGTGGAGAGCCTATAAACGGATGCATGGGTGGGGCACCTGTCCATATAGATAAGATAGGGCTATAAATGCCCTCATCTTGCCATGGCTCTTCTAGGCCTCTTTAGGGTTAAGGCATACTCCCTTCTGAGAATTTCTGGTCTAACCAGTTGTCTAGCTTCATGTCCTGTTTCTATGCATTGTTTGTAACCAGCTTTTGCTGCAACTGTTACTGCTGATTAATAATATCTTGCTAATCATAGGTTATGGAAAGACTGTATTTCTGTTTTAAAGCTCTGTTAGAAATTACTGATGCACACACTATATTGTAAATTCTTACCTCTGTATACTGTACTTCTGCATACAGATGTTATGTTAAAGAATTACTTCATCCCCATGTGACCATCTCACCTCATAATCAAACGACCCTAAATCCCTCACTAACCTACCCCCACCCTCACTAAACTTAATAATAAATGCTGGCATATCCAATGCATTGTTGGCACCACAGGACCAGAAGGCAGTGACCCCCCTGGACCCAGCTTTCACTATCTTGTGTGTGTCTATTATTTCTCGACCTGCCAACCTGCCTGGGAACAAAGAGAGAGCCCCATTGCATTGCGGGCTGCTGGCCAGATCCCGCAATAAAAATGCATAGCAGTTATCTTTAGAATCAACAGAGGCAAAACCCAGAACTACCCTTATTGAGAAAAAAATAAAACATTTTTGTCTGAGCATATCAAGGAAATAGAGAAGAAAATGAATAGCAGGGAGAAAAATAAATTTGCTTGGCACAGCCAAATGTTGGCAGATACAAGGAACTGTAAGGCAAGACCTACAAAAATGTGATGGCAAGAAAAGAAAGATGTTAACTTAGAAATAAAGGAAAAAAAATCAACCTCTGCTGGTGTCTTTGTAGCATGAACAATGCATAAAGGAATCTCACACGGTGGTTTCTTATTACCAGCTCTGCCTTCAGTGTGGCACATCAGTTGCTGAGCTGCAGAATGTGCTCATGCAGGCAAAGTGGGAACGACATGATTGAATGATTAGCCAATAAATGAGATTCATGCAAATGGCCTCTTGGAAACATCTCAAGGCAAAATAATAATTATTTATTTTATATGCTGTGTGAATTTGTCTAAATAATGCTTGGAGGCCTCCATTTCACTTATTTTGTCTACACACACACCAGACGCACACACACATACCACACACGCATACACACACACACACACAGCACGAGACTAAGCCAAAACAAAGTAGACAATTATGTTTCTGATGGCCTTCTTTCTGGTGCCCATGTTTACTTTTAAGACCCCTTGCAGGTTACTTTTCATGGAATTCTTTTAGCTTGCTGTCCATTATAATTTTCAGCCTCTTTCCAACTCTAACTGCTGCTTGTTACAATAATTTGTGTTTTAAGGTAATTCATATTAAAATTAGAAGTTTTTTGAGGATCAAAAGCCAAGGGAAAAAAAGCTAAAAGAGATCATGCCAGGGGAGCAAGATTTCAGGCAGGCTCATTGATCTCTATTTTTCACACAGAATTCCCATCCTGGCATGTAGACTTTGCCTACTCTGTTGACTTTCCAGGACAGTTATGCACCAGGACGTTTTAGAAAGGAAAGTACAGATGTTGACAACAGACAGACCTGAGCTTGGACTCAGACATTTTATTCTATCTAGTAACTGTATTTCTGAGCCTCTGTTTTCTGTAAAATAGTAATAAATGTATATCTCCATGATATATAGCTTTGAGAAGAATTTTTAAATGAGATTATACATTCCAAACACATATTAAGTGCCTGATTTAGTACTTGAGTGGCAAGTATTAACATGGTTGCTATTATTATTATTAGCTATTGGGAGCCAGATTAACATTAGGAGTAATATTCTCATTTATATGGGCTGTTTGGGAATTAATAAATCACATTTATAAAAATTCCTGTCACAGCACATGACAGATGTGCCCACTCAAATGCAGTTTTCATTTATAAGAAGTAGAGAATGAGATTGTTTTCCTTTTATTCAGCTGAACAATTTCTAAACCAGTTTCTGATATCTGAAGTGCAAACCAAAATAGGTCTTTTACTACAGGAATGTATTTTACTAGGATATGCTTTTGGATTTCTCCCCGGTTTCTTTCTTACATTTTCCCAACTCTTGCAGTTCTATTTGTTGAAAGCTCAGGGATGGTAATGACCTCCTATCAGCTTTTGGTAACTAGGATCAATGATGCCGCTTAAGTCTAAAGCAAAATGGAGACTGAGCTTTTATTCCTCAGTCCTTTAAGAAAAATGTAAATTTGAAATCTCTTTGTATTTGTCTTAAAACCTTGATTGACAAGGAAATAGTTGTTATTTATAGTTAAGTGAAAAAGGTATTAATTTATTATATGATTTCAGCTATGATCAAAGCCCTTAAAGGATAAAATTAAAATACTAATAGTGGTCGTTTTTAGTTGTGGAAAATGTATATTTAATTAGATCCAGCATACATAAACCAAAATGGGCCCTTCTGCTCTTATAATAGGGGAAAAATTCTGACATCACATTTTCAGCAAATGCTCTGTCTTTTCTGCAACTCATTCATGCGCATCATAAAGTCATTTTGGCCAATGATGGACCACATATTAGATGAAGCCCCATAAGATTATAATTGAGCTGAAAATTTTCTATTACCTAGTGAAAACATAGCTGGGGTAACACGGCAGTGCAAAACATTACCTTTTCTATATTTAGATATGCTTAGATACACAAATACCGTTATGTTACATTTGCCTACAATATTCAGTACAGTAACATGCTGTACAAATTTGTAGCCTAGGATCCATAGGTCATACAATATAGCCTAGGTGTGTAGTAAGCTATAACACCTATGTTTGTATAAGTACATTCTGTGGTGTTAGCACAATGATGCATTTTTCAAAATGTATTCTGTTGTTAAGTGATGGTTTTATGTGATTTCCGAACCAAAGGGACGCCTAGACACCCTCATAGAAGATAAGCAATCCAGAAGGCTCACTAGAAAAAAATGCTAAATTTTAGTATTTAAAGTTACTGTTTGTGGCACAAATATTCTCATTTCTGAATATTTTATTAAAGTATTTTTTAACATCTTTATTCTTATACTTGCTCATAATGATAGTTAAACCATATCCATATGCAATAGTTGAGAAGTAGTCCTAATCTAGCATATAATATGTATTTCTAATTTTCCAAAAATATTAACACCAATATCCACATGGTTCCTCTTTATACAATATATTCTCTGTCCCAGTATCTTCAAAGTGCTTCCTAAATTATTAGCTTCCAAAAGAGGCCATGAAAACATTTGCCTTTCCCATCTTACTATTTTCATTTCAGAAGATTATCAAACTTCAATCATTAATGTTATCAAACTTCAATCGTTAATGTCAAAAGAAAAAATGGATTATTCAGATATTCACATCAACTTCACTAAAATGGAGATGGAAATGCCTTGTTTTAAATAGTTGAATTGGCCTCTAGTATGTTTCTTTTCTTCTTCTTTTCATCTCATTGATTTGTATGTATGTCCATGATAACATTACCAGTGACTAAACAAATCAGATTGATCTTATTATATCTTTATTTCAGAAAGGTCACTGAATTGTCATTGTACAATAAAGCATTCGGGAAACATGACCTTGGGAATGCCCTATTTTTTCTTTCGTTGTGTGGAGATAGACAATTTGGTTCATATTGTAAAAGGGCAAATTTGCATACTCTCATCTTTTTGGTTTTGGGTTAAGATATTAAGACCTTCCCTCCTCCCTAAAGAAAAAGCAGGCATCTTTCCTCTTCAATTGCTCTAGCTTAATAAAAGCAAAAATTGTAACCGCTCTGAATCACTGAAAGGGCCCTTAACACTGAGTGTATTCTAAACACATCTTCAGGTCTGCTGGCAACTTTGTTCCTTAACCCAAAGCCTGAATACTAATAATGTGAAAAGTCTGACATTATTCAGGCCACATAACTGCTTTCCTCCTGAAATACCACCTTGTAAAGATAGAGAAAATGGTAAGTTATAAGTAAAAGATGAATATTAAAATAATGCCATTGTCTCACCCAGAAGGTGGGTCAAGTTTTCTGAATTAAAGTAAGTTGATTGCCAGGGAATGACATATTACATATCAAGGTTGGTCATATATGTAGATAAAAATAGGTGGATGACACTTGAAGGATGCCACAGTGTTAGCTATCTACACCAAACTTCCACAGACAATGTGCTGAAGTTCCTGAAATTTCTTCTTTTGGAGTTATTCATTTGGGTTATTATTGTCTCCAGAGAGCTTTTATTAAAAAATTATTGTAAGCTAACAAAAGAGGGTTGCTGTATTAAAACAAATTATTTATTTATGAGATTGGTGACTTTTGCTCTGGAAAGAAGGCATAAGGATGTGCATGATATGAAACTGAATCCCAAGGAAATTATTTAGTGACTGTGAACAAGAAACTCTTCCACTAAATTGTAACTCTCTGAAGGGAAGGTCCTAATCTTATTTAGTTTTTACATCCTCCACTTTGCTCAGTAGAGTGCAATATATCCATTTCGATATAGGATTTAAGAAGAGATTTCAATTGAAAGAAGCATTAGCAGGGATTGAAATGTTTCCAAAGAACTGCTTAAGAAAATCTTGGAAGTGGAGATGCAAACATGTAGGAAAGAATGAGACCATCAACCATATATTTAATTGTAATTACTTCAGTCTTTTTTCAGGAGGACACCCTGACATCAATCCTCAAGCCTTCAAATATTCAGCCTCCAGCTGGGAAAGAATCCAGTTCAGGGTGAAAATAGATGAGGTTTTTGCTCTGCTTAGAACCATATTGCAATAGCAGAAATGTGCTTAATATATTTACAAATTCTCAGTGATGTCTACTTTGCCAGTAAAGCTCATCATTAGACCAGTGTCAAAAGGATTGATGGACTAGATAGAGGTAAGAACAATAACTTTTCAGTATCTCACAAAGCAGCATTAACGGGGTAGCAGCAAGAGCATGAGCTCTGAAATCCCAACATCTGGGTTTAATATCTTGGCTTCATGGGACTTTGGAGGTGTGATTTATCCCTTGTAGGGGTCAGTTACCTTTTCAAAAATGGAAACAATGGCATGCATACTACTAGATTAAATAAAATAATCTTTATCAAACGCAAAATCTGGCCGCATATAATAACCTCTATTCCCACTTTATACAGCAAAATGTTTCAAAGAACACTAAAACCATGTCCCACTACAGTTATTTTCGAAAAAATTTTGGTCAATTTTTAAAAATTGTATTGGAAAGGAACTTTTTTGTTGTTCAATAACAAAATAAAGAAATATCAAACAAGAAGAGGGATTATTTCCATTTCTGTTTCCCTACAAAACTTTTTCCTTTACATTTTTTTCCAACTCTAGCACATACGTAGGTTAGCCCTACTTATGTCAGGATCTTGGCACATTCTGGTTTCTCTAAAGTATGAAACACAAAAGAAGAAAAGAATGACTGTATCTGGGTGTTTTTCATACATGACCAGACAGGTGTAAAAACAGACAAAAAGCAAGTGGAAGGGCTGCTTCCAACAGAATAGTAACTGGCATTAAGTTGGAAAGCAGTGGGGAGGGCTGTTCATCTTGTTCTTATTCTTGGTTTTTTTTGTTTTTGTTTTCCAAACAAACTGATTTCAACCATGTTTATAAAATAAACATGGATGGTAGGATGACTTGAGATTTGTGGTAGGGACAAGGTAATAATAGCAGAAAAGACAAAAAGAGATACAGATAATGCTGAGAGTGTTGATATAATTATTGGAGATTGTATCAAAGGAAACCTTACAAACAAGATTCAAAATAAGAGTTTCTACTATGCAAACCAACATTGTGATTTGTGTTGGTCTTTTATGCTTTTCCAGCCAGCTTTCATTATTCTTTCTTCCATTTCAAAACCATACACAGCCCTTCCTCAACAAACACACACAGGCACACAAGATTGATGATTACAATAAAAACTTGCTTGGCTAACTTTCTGTTTCCTCACAAGGCCTTGCTTTCTGTTGGGCTGATTCAATACAATCTATACAAACTGAAACATTATAATGTATCAACAATCAAAGAGCAATAGAATAAAATTGGGTAATGCTGTCTTTGAAACTTAACTCACATTATGTCGGCAGTTAAAAGACCAGACCTGCATTCAGCATTATCACTCCATAGTCCAGATCAATTTTATTGAAATGCCCTATTTATAGAAATAAGATCTCTGACCTCATGGAATGAGAATGAAAATTCCATATCACAGGAGAGCTCAGAGAACGAGAAAGGCACCATTTGGAAAGACAAGGAGATCCTTTGAACTAGAATATCTCAATATTTTTCATTTTAGAAACCTTTAAAAATAGACTTAGTGATGCGAGGCCAAAAGAAGTAGTAATTCTTGAGTGCCAGATGTGCTGGATGATATTGATAAATAAATAAATAGGTATACGTATTTTCAAATACAGCAAAACAATTAACTATAGAGAGAAATTGTTTTGCCTTTTTCTTCTGGTACATTAAGGAGTTTGCAACTTGCCCATAGTCAGCTCATGGCATGACAGCAGATTAGGAACACAAATGCAAGGCTTTTAAACTCAGAGAACGGTTATTTTTATCAATACAATAAACCATATTTCTATAAGTACAAAAAAGTTATTTACTATATTTAACTTGGGTTCTAAGGAAACCGGGGTAAAGAAAATTCTGCTGCTCCTATGATTATTTCTTATAGAGAAACAGAGAATGCTTTCATAAGTATTTTAATTATATGCAGCGCCTTCCTAAAATAGAGTGAACTTTAGCAGAGGATTTATCATGACTTTCCCATTTATTTAAGCAAACTGCTTCGTTGAAGAACATGGCAGTTTGAGCTCTTTCCACCTCTTCATCTCAAATCTACCACTACATTTCCACATTTAATTAAGTTTGTATTTATGAAGCCTTCCTGTCTCCAGAGCAATTCAAGGAAGACATAACTAATACAAAATCTCTAAATGTCAGCCTCCGGAGAAGTGAGATTTCTTCCTGAGAACCAGGCTCTCTGCCCACATTCTCCAGCCTACACTGATACACCAAAGGACACCAGTGTTATTGCTGATCTTCTGCAATATGTCTTAAAATAAATGCACACAAAGCATTTATTCTATTTATTTTCTTCTCATCTAGAAAGTTATAAAATCACCAATTTTCAATTGCACATTTGAAAAACTGTTCTCATCAACCTATATACAAATGTATGTTGAAAAATATTACTGGGGTTCTCTCCTTTTTCATTTGAATGTGCCAAGCTTTGAGGAAAAGGCAACCCTTGAAGCAATTGTGATGGATCATATTACTCTTCCACCTGTGAGTCTAACAATTTATTCTATCTCCAATTAGCTTTTTACTTGCATTATCGTAGTTTTATTCCTTTTTTTCTCCATTAAAAAAATTATCCATTGTTGCCAGATGCAGTGGCTCACACCTGTAATCCCAGCACTTTGGGAGGCAAAGGTGGGAAGATCACCTGAGGTCAAGAGTTCGAGACCAGCCTGGCCAATATGGTGAAACCCCTGTCTCTACTAAAAATACAAAAATTAGCGGGGCACAGTGGCACACACCTGTCATTCCAGCTACTTGGGAGGCTGAGGCTGGAGAATTGCTTAAACCTGGGAGGCAGAGGTTGCAGTGAGCCAATATCGTGCACTGCACTCCAGCCTGGGCAACAAGAGCAAAACTCTGTCTCAAAAAAAAGAAAAAAAAAAATTTCCGTTGTTTTATTCACCTCTAATGCACCCTTTTGATGAAAGAGGGATTCACACCCTGTGGCTATGAGGATGGCCACACACACACTACATTAGACACTAGGAAGATGAGATCGACAGCAATTATTAATCACATCCACTCACAGTCTCGGGGGAAGGACAGTGCATGCCATGAAGAACCACATGGATATTGCATTTAGGAACAGTGGATAAGCAGAAGCTGTGGTGAAGTGACCCCTGAATCCCAGGGAAGGATGTGATTAGCTTGTATGAATAGCTCTGCAGCCTGGAAAGGAATTGAAACCTGCTCCTCAGGGATAACCAAGCACTGTGCTGGTCCCATGGTAAGGAAGGTTGTTTGACCAGAGACGTTATCCATGGGAGCAATGTGAGGAGGAAAACTTGTTGTTAGGCCATTTGAAGCTTTTCTGGTTTCACTAGATGTTAAGGCAGCACATAATATAGAATATTAAATTAGGCTTTATACCTCAGGGATCTTCATTTATGTTGGCATATATTTAATGAGTACTTAGTTTATCTAAGACAACAGACTATACCAATCTGTAATGTCTACAGGCTTGGGCTATTTGTTACTCGGTTTTAAAGAGTATTTGTTTTCAGGTGAGTGAAAGCAATAGGGAAAGTATTGTTTCCAGTATCTTGTAGATGAGGACACTGAATTTAGAGAAATCATGTTTGTTTAAGATCCCAGAGCTAACCTGTACTTGGGTTTGAAATTAGGTCTCTGTTTATGAGATTACTATACTCCTTTTCTGATATGTTTTGTATGTATGTTTTGTAATAATATTTTGAGTTGTTCTTTACAAAACCTTTCATAAAGACAACAGAATAATTATTTGAGAAAGAACAACTATTGCCGTATGGTGTTCAGTAAGTATTCACCAAATTAATGGCTGAATACCTTTATGAAATGTTTCCATCCTAACTCTGGATTACATATTAATAGGATTTTACAATATTTTACATTATGAAATAACTGCATAACAAATGTGCTTTAAGTACATTTGTGGTGGTCAGTGGGCTTAATAAGATGGTTAAACCCTGGGCTAAGTACATTCTCATGCAATCACCCAAACACGGAGAAGGAAAGACCAAGCTTTCTTTAAGGGAATGCTGCTTAGAGTGTCTTTTCTAAACCACATGTAAGTCCTTTGTTAAACTAAACAGTTGATCTAGAATGGACGGGAAGGATGCAGTCTCAGATTCGAACATGCCATCATATATTCAAAACATTTGTAGGCCAGTCCAGGCATTCTGACAGAAGCAGAACCGAGACGGACAATAAACAAATATATGTTGTTTCATTTTTTCATTTAAATGGCTAGGTGGCTTTAGGCCAAAGATCTAGAACAACATACAGACATAATTCTGGCTGCCTGTGCTCAGATGTCTACCTGATCCTTGAATGCATGAGTAAAATAGTTCTTCCAGCCTTGTAGCTGGAAGTACCAATGTGCCTTGGGCAGTAATTCAACTTAAAGATAAAGATGAGCCAACATATCCCTTATAAAACATAAGACTCAGGATTGTCTGCAAGTTTCATGGTCTCTATCATCTCTTGAGAAATTCCAGAGTTTAAATAGCTCAGCAAATGATGACCCTTTGAATTCTACAATTAAAAGATGGTTTGCTTTGTCCCTCAGACACACTACATTGGAAATGCATTGAGAATGTGAATTTTGGGGTTTACCTGACACTGGCATACATGATTGTCTCTAGGGGAAATGGTTCTCTTCTCTTATTTACTTTGTGTGTGTTTCTGTTTATTTTCCTTATGAGGTAATAGAAGTTTCTGAATTTGCTGCTATTTCTTCCTAAGTAGCAGATTTTTGTTGTTGTTGTTTGGTTGGTTGGTTTTATTTTGGTTTTGGCTTCTTGTGCCAAAATCAAATGGAGAAGACAGTGGAAAGCTTTTCCAAAACTGCTAACAGGAGACAGTAAATGGAAAATATTCTAAGCAGATTTATTATTTTTATGCTGGCTTGTGGAGTTTCATCTCCTTTCGAATGTGATGAGAACACGTCCCCAAACAAGTTTCCAGTTTTAAATGTGACTAGGAATACAGGAATTGACATATGCATTTTATCTTGAGAATTTTATTAAGTCCCAAAAGAAAAACAGAAGCCCAAATAAATATATTGTTATAATTCAGATAAATAACCGAGTCCAGTTTCCTTTAGGATTGTTAACCACTTTGTTAAAAAATAACTTTTGGAAGTTATCTGTCACTCTGTATATGTTATTTTAATGAAACTTGGATGAATATTAATAACATATATTCAAATATTTCCTAATCTATAAGGAACCCATATGGGTTTTAAAATTAATACAACTTCCAACTTTTTGTTTGAAGGCGTGTACTTACTATATAAATTCAGTCAAAATCTTGAAGACTGGATTAGTTTGGCTACTTACCTGTAGTTTTATTAACTATATTTTCTACATTCTAGAGATGATGAAGACTTTATTTTTGTTGTTTAAATATAAATTAATGACTAACTTGAATTCAGTTATATTGATAATCACAGAAGTTAGTATGCTTGTTTGGTGTAGAGGGGTGTGTGTGTATGTGTGTGTGTATGTGCTTATGTGTTTTCAGAAGTAGTATTGGAAGGAAATTCTCAGCACATATACTGGCATTCAATGTTACTATAATCTTTATATTTTCTCATCTTCCTTTTCACACATCACACATGTGCACACACACATGCACACACATACAGATTCCACCTACACATCCCTGTGAGTACACATCTCTATTAATACTTTTCTTAGTTAATGGAGAAACATTTTTTTTTTCCAGAGATAATTGAGATTAATTAGTAGTGTTAGGTGATCAAAGAGACACCCAAGTTGGGTCGCAATTCTTTTTGTTTAATTTGTATTTTTAAATTTTAAATTGATAAAGTATAGCCATATCTATTTAGGAGACACAAACTGATATTATGATGTATGAATATAATATGAAATAATTGAATAAAGCTAATTAATATATCAATCACCTCAAATACGTTTCTGTTTTAGATGAGAACATTTGAACTTTACTCTTGGTGACTTTGAAATGTACTTTCAAAAGTGCTTTTTGAACTGTATTTTGAATGACTTTGAATTTCATTTGAGGTTGGTCATCACTTGCAACCTTACCCTTGGGAAGTAAGATTTTTTTCTTAATTTTTAATTGTAAAATAGATTTCTTTTGTGATAGGTCTCTTTTTTTCTTCTGGGAACTTGATATTCTTCCTTTCACAGACAATGAACACTTTAACTGCTCTTGTTTCCCACTATAATTTGTCTGCTAAGAAACTAAGAGAGCTGCTGCCCCAAATTATTGCCTGGATAGAATCTCATGGCCTACATACTAACTTTCAATATTTGGCCGATTTTTAGTCACATTTTCTATGTCCTGATCATTTTAATATACATAATCAACCTAAAATTTTGTTTTGGAATATTATAGTTATAATAAACAATTAACCTTATGTCTTCCGTTACTCTATCTTAAAAGATTTTGGATCTTAAGAGAAGAATATATGCTTAAAAGTACATCAACTGGAATGCTTCACTGATTTTCTTAATCATGTGGCTTAAGTCCAGATAGAATTGATAATTTGCTAGGGTCATTTCTTCTGTGAGAAATAGAAGAATCTTTTCATTCATCCTTCACTACGAAGAATTGTATAGTTTTCTTGGATATAGAGGCAGTGCATATACTTTACAAGCAAAAGAACAGTATATATTCTTTTATTAGTAATCTTGAAGAAATTTCTTCAGCCTTCATTAAAGCTGTGAGGAACACAATGTGTGCAACAAAGATGACATCTATCACTTATTGAATATTCGCTTTGCATCAGACACAATGTTAAATGCATTTTATCAATTGCCTTATTTAATCTCCACCATAAACTTGTTTATTGAGTATTCCTTTATTTTAAAAATGAGAAAACTGAAGACCCAGTGTTAAATATATATGCATGCTCATAAAGTTAATACATGATAGAGCTGAGATTTTTTATTTATTTTTTGAGACAGAGTCTCACTCTGTCACCCAGGCTGGAGTGCAGGGGTGCTATCTGGGCTCATGGCAACCTCCACTTCCTGGGTTCAAGTGATTCTCCTGCCTCAGCCTCCCGAGCAGCTGGGCCTACAGGTGCGTGGCACCACGCCCGGCTTTTTTTTTTTTTTTTTTTTTTTTTTGTAGAGACAAGGTTTCACCATGTAGCCAGGATGGTCTTGATCTCCTGACCTCGTGATCCACCCACCTCAGCCTCCCAAAGTGCTGGGATTACAGGTGTGAGCCACCGTGCTCAGCCAATATTTGAATCTCTATTTGTTACAAATAATTTATTCATGAGTGTTACTAAATTGCCAATTAAAAAAGGTTGTCATCAAGATGTAGGTTTATTTCTCTTTTATTGTAAAATCCTATTTATATGTAATCCAGAGTGAGGATGGAAACTGTACTTACAATATCCGCAGACATCCAGGCTCCTTTAGTCCTTACCTTTCTATCATCTTAGGCGTAGTTCACACGTCCTCATATTCAGGTGGCAGCACATTGTAGGGAGCTGGACAGGAAAAGAACGGCCTAAGAGGGAACAAAAGGTATAGAAGTCAGTCATACCTCTAGAAGTCAGTTAAGGAAAGTTCCAGGAAGCTGCCTAATGGCATTTATGCTTATCACTCAGTGGTTATAATTTGCCAGATGGCTACAGGACTGACCAAGCAGATTCTCACTGAGCAGACTTGCACCTCATGTAGCATCCTAAGAAACAGCCTTTGTCAAAGCAACATTCTCTAAGGTTGATACTCAGGTGGGATTTCTCACACTGGGCATCCGAATCTTCACTAGAGGAGGTGATATGATTTGCAATCATATTTTGAGTTGTTCTTTACAAAACCTTTTATAAAGACAGCAGAAGAATTATTTGAGAAAGAACGACTATTGCCCTGTGGTGTTCAGTAAGTGTTCACCAAATTAATGGCTAAATACATTTATGAAATGATAACTGTGCATTTTTCTACAGTCAAATTAAACATACATATATAACAAACTAAAATCCTTGAACAGAAATATTCCGATGCAAGCTTCTAGTTTCTCCACACTAAGTAAACAGGGAAAGCCCTTTCAGACATGCATTCATGCATTCAACAATTTTTAAAGTACCTATTATGCACCTGTATTTTCTTAGAATTTGGGTATCAAAGAACAAGAAAGAATAAAACCAAGAAAGATAAAACAATTACTACTTTTGCATAACCTACATTCTATCAGAGAAAAAATGTATATACATGTATATTATATATATATACATATATACTATATATATGACAAACAAGAAGTAATTCATAGTATGTTAGATAATTTTAAGTGCTATGCAAAAAATTAAAGCAGGAAGAGGGATAATGATAGCTAAGGGAATATTCTGGAGTGATTTCGCACAGAAGATTGATTTTCCGTCAAAGAAAACTAAGGAAGTCACAACACTTCCTATGAAAAAGTGTAAATGTTTACCTTGAATTTGGCAATTTGAACACAGCATGGCAGGAGGCGGGTAGTGTGGCAGGGAGAGATAAAGCCTTCTTGTGTCACTAGTTCATGAGAAATTTCACATGAGCTTTTCGATTATAAATGCAGGTATAATGCCATTGTTTCCAAAGACTGTCCTGACTTCTTGTCTTCACTGATGTGAACAAGTACTTGATCTATGTTTGCAAGTCTGTTTCCACTAAGAAGTGGAATTGGGAATACAGGGTCTTTGAAGTCCTGGAAGATATTGCTTCCTTGTTTTGCTACAGACTTTTGCCACAGAACATGGCCTCTCTTATTGCCCAAAGAAATCATAAAGAGTGATATGTTCAGAGAGAGTGGCCAACATTCATTGTTTGTTTGGGGGTTCATGTTATTTACTTTTTATCTTGCATATACTTTGAGTTATGTGTCCAGATAAAGGGAACAGTTCATTTGAGTGCTATGCTTTCATGAAAAAGGTAGTCGTCTTTGTTAGAATGTAATGCACAGTTGTAGACAACAAAGGGCTAACTTTCTAATAGTTTCTTCAGACTGCAATTTGTTCGTTCTTTTAAAAATGTAAGCATATACATTATATATGTGTATATACACATAAAGTATTTATATATACACACTACATATACACACATATATATATACACACACGCACACATATATATGTGTGTGCTCAGCCCTCTATATCCATGAGTTCTGAATACGTGGATTCAACAACTGTTGGTAAAACATATTTCAGAAAATTTCAAAAAGTCAAACTTGAATTTATGGTGCACTGAATACTACATTGAATACATGCAAAGGAAGTGATGCATAGGTATTGTATTACATATTATAAGTAATCTAGAGGTTATTTAAAATATACTGGAGGATGTGCACTTGCATACAAATACTATGCCACTTTATATAAGGGACTCTAGCTTTTGTATATTTTGGTATTTGCAGGGGGTCCTGGAAACAATCTTCCATAGACACAGAGAGATGACTCTGTGTGTGTGTGTGTGTGTGTGTACATGTGCATGCATGTGGGTGCGAGCGTGTGTGTATAATTTTTTTTAGAAATAATGGGCGATGGAGGATGGGGTACAGGAGCAGAAGATCATGGAGGTGACAACCCATTTCCTGCCTTAGCTCCCTCCCCTCCGCCCCCGCCACAAGTGCTAATCTTAGGTGAAGCCATTTCAGAGAATAAGCTCTTCCTCGCCTCTTCACTTCTCACTGTCATCTTTCTCCCCTCCCTATATTTCTCAGGCTTGTGGAGCCCTAACAGTGCTTTTTGGCTCTTCAGGTTCAGTCAACAAACTGATAGGTTCATCATGAAAGCTCCTGTGACCTGGAAGCTGTGCCATGGACTCTCCTTTGCATAACCCTTTTAAATTATTGTACTTACTGCATGTTCCTATTGTGCAGAAAATACTACTGTTTCTATTTTGCAGAAAAAGGTGCAGAAAATGAACAGTTTAAAAAAGAAGACGCAAGTAACATCTGAACTTTATAGATACGCTTTATATATAAAGAAATGGAAATAAATTTATTTGTTAAAATCTCACAAATAATATTCCAGGTATTCTGAAGTTGTGCTTCATTTTCTTTTCTTATACTGTGTTGCTGAGTTAAGAGACAACTGGACCATTCAGGCCATTCTTATTTATAAATTCAGGTGACTGAAGATGGACAAGTCTTGTATGCCATATGAAAAACACAGAACATTGTGGTTAAGAGCTTGTTTTTGAAGTCAGACAGGTGCATATTTGAATTTCAGCTCTGTCTATTACTGTTTTTTTTTTTTTTTTTTTTTTTGTCTTTCAGGGAATATCTTAACCTCCGTAGGCCTTATTTCCCTATGTGCTTAATCAGAAAACTTACTTCTCAGGGCTGTTTAAAAAATGTTAAGATTTGTGACCATGAGACAATAACTTCATGTGCTTTATCTTAATAAATATTCTAACATGTAACATAAAGCTTATTATCTTATTTTATAGGGGCTATGTTTGGTACTGGGAAGGGTATAGGTTTTGGAGTAAGTTAGAACTGCATTTAAGTTTTCTCTGCCAACTACTAGAAACCTTTGAAAATAGCAATTAATAGAAGAGACACTCATAGAAGGAACATATTATAAAGGAGATTTTCAATTAAGTACTAATCTAGATTATGCAGAACTAGAATTGGAGGTTTGGAGGCCAGGGAGGGAGGTAAAAAAATTAAAAATTATTAAAATTATAGGTAAAAAAAGGAAAGTGATGGAAAAGCTGGTTATTTTAAAGATCCTATTTTATTCAGGTAGGGGAAAGCTGGGGTTTAATAGTCTATTTTCAGGCTGCTGATAAAGACATACCTGAAACTGGGCAATTTACAAAAGAAAGAGGTTTAATGGATTATAGTTCCACGTGGTTGGGGAGGCCTCACAATCATGGTGGAAGGCAAGGAGGAGGTCACGTCTTGCATGGACGGAAGCAGGCAAAGAGAGAGCTTGTGCAGGGAAACTCACATTTTTTTACACCATCAGGTCTCATGAGACTTATTCACTTTCATGAGAACAGAATGGGAAGGCTTGCCCCCATTATTCATTTACATCCTACTGGGTCCTTCCCACAACACATGGTAATTCAAGGTGAGATTTGGGTGGGGACACAGCCAAACCATATCAAGGGGGTAATAAGCCCATAATGGGATTGAAACAGTATATGTCAATGGGAAAATACTTGGGATAATTTATAAAACAGGTTACTTAAACTTGTAAGGAACATATTATGTGAATTTTACGCACACAGTTAATCAGAATTGAAAATGTAGGAAACATTTCCAATTTCGTTCTATGTCAAATACAACCTTGCTTACCACACCAGAAACAAAAAGGAAAGTTGCCAATTGATCTCATTGATGCATACAAATGCAATTTAAAAAAAAAATCTTAAATCAGCCAGATACAGAAAAAGATAATACATGATAATTAAGTTGCCTCCTGAAAATGCAAGAGTAGTTTAATATTAGGGAAGCTATAAATCTAAGTTTATACTTGAGAAAATAAGAGTTGGAAAATGCCCCTTGAGCATTTCGATAGATGCATCAAAATTTGATAAAATTTGATTTCCACTCATAACTAAAAATATTCACAAACCAGTCACAAGAGTGAATTTAATTGATTTATTAGAGAATATGCATAAAAACAATAACCCTATAGGAGTTCTCCTGCTGGCAATGACATAATGACTGGAATTAAACTAATCCTTCTACAAAGTATTTCTATAAAAGCTGGATTAAATAGGTATCTTGGAGAAATAAAGAACATGAAAGTAAGCATGTAAATGCCTCTAAATTACAACTGAGTAAAACTCCAATTAAAATAATTTAAATATAAAAATACATGCCAGCAATAGTACGCCATAAAAGAAAGTGGTACATAAAGTTAAAATTTTGTGAGGTTGTAAATAAAGTTAAATTTTTTTGTATGTGAAATGGCAAAAATCCAAATTTAAGGCAGATATTAATACATTAATGACATACGTTGTAATTTCATAAAAACTCACTAAGTAAATACAGATATATCTTCAGAGATGGGTGGGTTGGTTCTTTATGCTCATTCTTCTTTCTTATTCTGATTTAACCATAAACAAACTGATCAAATTGGGCACTTTTTCTCCCATCTTAGCTGTGTTACATGCCTCAAGTCTTTGACACTTCCCCATAGCAAGGAAAATAAAGAAATGTAAGAAGCAAACTGTCTAGGGTCAGAATGGCCCACTGCTTTGAGAGCAGCTTCGACTTGAAAGCACCTATCTTGCACACACTGTAAGTGTGGTCTCTGAGCATGTCTGTTCTGCATGAAGGAACTTAATTTGAAACAATTCTTTTGTCCAACTGAGCTTACTGTTTCTCAATCCTATCTGTTCCTTTGAAATGAAGAATTGGTTAGCACCATCTGTTGTGCTCATCTCTGCTTATGCATCAATCTAATGTCTCTCCCTTCACCCCGGTCTCACCCAAAACATCAAGAGTGGCAACTTATCTTCTGATCATTACCCATTTGTACCTCTAGTCTTATCTTCTCACAGAGGCCCTATCATATGACATCAAAATTGTGGAGGGGTGTGGTGTGTGGACAAGCAAGTTTATGTCTACACAACTCAGACTTTTCTGTATGCAGATGCATTCACCTTTTCCATATTTTCTTCTAAGAGAAGCTCTTATTCTAGCCAGATGCAAAATCTTGACATCACCTTGTAACTGAGCCGCTTGACTTCAAAACGTGTTTAATTTTTCCCCCTTTCTCTTTTCTCCCTAGTCTCAAGACATAACCGTGAAGCAAACTGCAGAAGCTTTTTCCCTTAACTTTGAAATACACTTCATATCCCCCGCTTTCTCACCATATTCTCCCTTCACATTTATCTATCTGCGTGATACTACCTAATTATGTGCTTACTTAGAAGTTCCAGGGGTTAATTGTGAGACAGAGAGACCAAGCCTGAATTTTACAGACCCAGCTGTAAAATTCCAGCGTTTACCTCAAGACAACTAGTCAACAACCTGGCCATTGTTGACATGATGCCAGCCTGAACTCCAGGTGGACTGAGACACAAGATAGTCACTGAAACAAGACATGCAGACCTCAGAATCAGCACAACTTGATATGCCTCCTATGTCAAGTTCTCCTTTTTCAAACAACTCCTGCATGCCTTCCATATCAATTTCCCCCTTTTCAAGCCTGTGCCTTTTCTCCAGAAATTGAAAGTGGCCACCTTGGATGGGAATCTGGTCACTTCCCTATTACTAGTTTTGGTTAATACATTTTTTTTCCACCATACCTCAATGTTGTCACTGGGCTCTGTAAGTGGCGATCAGACAGAACTGCATTTTGTTACAACCTGTGATTTAGCCTTCTTCATGATGTAGTTTGTGTCTATCTCCACATCATACTGCAGATTTTTCTCCTGTGTCTTCCTCTAAATTCTACTGCCAGCACATCCATCTCAAAGTGGGATTGCATATCCAGCTTCTGTAAATGCTGCTCTGATAACAGTACTTCTCATCTCAAACTGCTGCAGTATCTCTCAGTTCTTCATTACTCAATGTCCCTGCCTTACTTACAACGTCTTCTTTAAGCTGTTTCTGCTTACATAGCATTAATTTTCATGAGTTCTCAGGATATTTCTTTTGTTTCTGCCGAGTCAGATTTACATTTGTTATCTTTCGTATACTATTTCATGCTGTTCCACAAACTCATACTACCTTTTTATTTATTTTATTTTTTGTTACACTTAAATGCTCTATTCTCTGCTTCCTACGTTTGCATAAACTATCAAATCTCAATGCGATACTCATTCTTCCATGGATGATTGATAGTCTCCTTTTCCTCAAAGTTTATTCATTTCTATCCCCTCTGAACCAGCACCTACTGTTGGTTAAAAAAAAATAGCATTTAAACACCTGCAAGACTATGTATTTGTTTACCCAATGGATGAATAACATAAAAATGCATTATTGATTCTGGTTTCATGTGTGCTAATCTTGTTACTCCTTGTACACTCTAAGCTTGCTAAATGCTTTCTTTTTAACTGGATAGATAGAGATGGGAGAAAGAGAGATGGAGTGGAAGAGCGAGAGGGAAGAACATTGATTTATACTTAAAAAAATCCTAGATTGTATCTAAAACAGTACTGATTACAAATTCTTGCTGAATGCTTTTGTTGATGGATATTTATAGTGCATGCATTTTTTTATCAGAGTATCTGATGTATGTAAATACATCTATATTTTTAATCACAAAAGAATTTGATATTTTAAAACATATTCTTTTTGATTACTGTTCATATTTGAGGATACTGACTGGGAGATGACAGAAAAGACCTTCTGTCCCTTCAGTTCAAAATCTTGATCCAAATGATGGTTATATGATTGAATATATATGGAAAAATTATACTAACTTAATTTTTACATGCTTTAAAGTATGATAGATACCTCAATAATACGTTTAAAAGGTATTTAAACCAAATACGAGTGAGTCACTTTAATACTACCCAAAGGAAACTAATGCAATATTGAAGAAAGATTGTCACTTTCAATGTTGAAGTTAAAATCGCCATTTCTATGGATTTTGAAGCACTCTATAATCTCTAAATGAAGATCTAAAATAAAAACCCAAAAGCCTAAATATAATTATATATGACAGCTTCTAGTAAGAAAATATTCAATAAAGTAATGGCATTATATATGGAATATAATTCTGGTAAAGAGCGCTGGGAAAGTAATGATTCTCTTACAATTTTACAGTGTGCTAATGTACGGGCAGCACTGATATTTCTAACATGTTGACTACAACCACTCCATGAGCTACCAGGACAGACAGCTTATCTTTATTTCAGAAAAAAAAAAAATGGTGAAATTTAAAGAGGATACATCATTAGCACAAAGCCCTGTGATGCTTGTTAATGGTTAATTTAGAGAGCAAATTTATGTAAGCTCACATCTCTTCCGATTATCTCTATGTTAAACCATACACATAACTTGAGACCATTTACAAACGTGTTAATTTATGCAAACTCATGAGGGAGTGGGACTAAAATCTAAGCAGAATGATATTTATTTTAAATTGCTTTGTTCTCTGTCTCCCATTTCCCTGACCCTGTTTCACGTGGCCCCAGTGCTACCTAGAGTTGTGTTCTAGCAGTTTTCCCTGGGTGACCATAATTTCACCAAAACATCTCTGATTGCTCACCTTTCTGGCTCTCCAAGTACCTATCATAATACGACTATTGTATTTGTGTTGAAATTCATGCTTGCTTAACCATTTTGATAAGAAACTTATTATGAAACAATGAAAGTTAGTAATAGCATATTGGGCTATGTTCTCCACTAAAGTATCTGGCTCTTCTGGATTAAAATACCATGTTGAGGTTTCTAAGAGTCAGAATGTAAGAGATCTCCATCTATAGAATATGCATGATTTCTAGTTTCTTTCCTGAGCCCCAGACTTCTTTGTTGCATTGAATTCAGAGCTGAAGAACTAATCCAGAGAAATTCTGCAGTTATTTGGGATCCACTCTCATCCCTTTAACACTCCAGAATCAAATATAAACCCTCAAGTAAGTAGCTTTTAAATATGATGAGATAAAGACAGGAGGGGAGGGGAGAGAAAGACGAGCAGAAACACACACCTTTGCATTCAAAAGGTAGCAATACCACACATCATGTAGCTTCTGGAAAACTCCCTTGTACTCTTGTGAAATAATAAGACTGGCAATAGTGTCTTCATATTATTATTAAATTATTTTTTACTTTTTGGACCCTTGAAAGGGGCTACACCTTAAGAATCCTGTATCCATAATATTCCTCTGCAACTTAAGGAGGTTGCAGTAAGAGGCATCTTATGTGCAACAAATACCTCTCAGTAATATACTGTAATTATATGTTTATATGGCTTTAAGAGCTGTAATTTGAAAAATGACAACTGCACACATAGGACTTGCGTGGATATTTGTGTTCCATGGTATTCACTGAGGATAAGGAGGGGTCATTATCTAGCACCACCTCTCCCAAAGCCTGACAGTAGCCTTCCTCCACAAACAGTCAAGTCTTCCAGAGTATAAAAATAAAATATTTCTTTAAATATAACATCTAAAAACCATACATTATTTTTATTTTGTATATACGTATATACAAAATAATTTAAATATACACACATATATTTCTATATATGTATAGTATAACAAGTAATATACATATACACACATGGTTACACACACACACATCTCAGTAGAATGTGGTGGAAAGTGAAGATTCCATGGTAGGTGTGATTCAGGAAATAAGGAATTTTTGTGAGATAGATTACACACTAATTTATACTTAATTTTATAGCATCAATTAATATTCTAATATCTTTTCACACACCTTTAATTTCAGAATGGAAGCACCTTCAGACACACACAAATGTCCATGAGAAAGAAGAGCCAAAGAGTGCTCCAAAAAAAAATCGCTTAGACCCTCCTGACTGATAACATAATTCCAAAGTCTGGACCTACTTTTTGCATAATACTATAGAGTTGCCAAAATCTTTTTCTTTTTCCTGCTTAAACACCTTCACTGTTATTTCAGACTGTGATCTGTGAATGCCAAGTGTTTGCATTCCTCAGTGTGCACCAACACGTGTCTGTTCTTACGGATGTTTTACCCAGCAGGGGCTATTATAGCCCTCATCTCCAGATGGCAGACCAAATCAACAGAGCATATGGCATTTGGGAAAATAAAAGTGAACCGTTCTTTATTCTTTCTCTGTAACAAGCTTATTTCTGTCTCCTCTGGATTTTTACTTTGAGGTGAATCTTTCAGAAACTGAAAATTGGTTACTAATGAATGAGTTCATGTACTCAAAAATGTACAGAATAATTTGAATTAAAAAGTCATTCTGGGTCAAAATAAATCAATGGCATTTTTAGAAAAATAACTGTGCTGCTATTTTACCTGGGTAGCCTCAGTGGGTTATTATCTAAGACATTGAATGTATTTACACCAAAACAACAGAAAAGAAGAGTACAGGAAAATGTACAGGAAAATGAGCCTAGCCAAGGCAATAGCATTTTATATATAGCATCAATATATTGATTCTTTTATCATCAGTCAAACCAAGACGGACAACTTGAATTTTTAATCTGTTAACTGCTAGGTAATCTCATACTTGAACTCCATTTTGCATAGGGAATAAACTACAAAATCTAATTGCTTGAGCAAGAAACATGTTACTTACTTCAAATCATGGACAAAAGTGCTCATGTTTTTGAATAAAGAAAAAAGTTTACTCCTGACCAGCCTCAGAATGTTATTTTTAGCTTTCTGCAGTGTATGCTGCTACTACAAGAGTATCTTATTTATTCCACTTTCAAACATAGTTACAAAATTATACTTAGTTCATTCGTTTGGTGCACGAAAATGAAGAGCAACTAATAGGCATAATTTCTATACAGGCAATTTAGCTTTGCTCATTATGTTTTGTAGGGATTTTATAACAAAGTACTATGAACTAGGTAATTTGAAATGATAGGAATTCATTATAAGGTCACATTTACAGGTTCCAGTAGACATGAATTTTGTAGAAACACTATTAAATCCAGCACACTAATTTACATGACCATACATCAGATTAACTGCTTTGATAGGACAGTCATAAACAAAACAGCTAGTGTAATTAATATTAATAAAGTTTTACATACAACCGCCTCTAGATCTGAAATATAAAATACATGAGAACATCTTCAGAAAGTAACAAAACAATGTTTTAGCCCCCAATTTAATTAGACTTGTATATCAAATAACTATAGCTTTGATTTTAGAGAATGTCAGTGTATCATATATTCACTTGCTTTTGTCATTTAGTGTTATTAACATCAAAATGACCCATGGCGGCTGGGCACGGTGGCTCATGCCTGTAATCTCAGCACTTTGGGAGGCCGAGACGGGCAGATCACCTGAGGTCAGGAGTTCAAGACAAAGCCTGGCCAACATGGTGAAACCCCGTCTCTACTAAAAATACAAAAATTAGTCAGGCATGGTGGTGGGTGCCTGTAATCCCAGCTATTCAGAAGGCTGAGGCAGGAGAATAGATCGAACCTGGGAGGCATAGGTTGCAGTGAGCCAAGATAGTGCCACTGGCTCCACCCTGGGCGACAGAGTGAGACTGTGTCTCAAAACAAACAAACAAAAAACATGACTTTAAAACAAACCCCAATTCTTGGTCAATTGTCTTACTTTTCTTTTTGGCTGAGAACAAACAAGACGTTTTGGTAACTGAGGACACATTGAAGGAGTTAGGAGGTAGTAAGTCATTTTTCTTTGAATAGATGTTTATTGAGTGCTTGCTACAGGCCAAGCTGTGGCTTAGATATTGAGGATTGGTAAGCAAACAAAACAGACAAGTTCTTTGTCTTCATTAAACTGACTTTCTAGTAAAGAAAAGTGTAGACTTCACTGCTAGAAATCAATTGACTGCTGATATTGACCTATCAGAAGTCAACAACATAGAACAGGCTGGCAAAAGGTGCAAATAATGAAATGACTCTTAGTTTGAAGTTTGCTTAGGAACAAAGATTGTTATTCTGATGCTGTTTACATCATACCACTCAGTTAAACAGTCCTGTTGCCTCTGTTGAATGTTTAAGAAGTCTTCCTTCCTCTCAATTCACCATCTTTTCATCATTGTCAACCTCTCTCATAACTACCATAACTAATCCTCCACTGATTCTCATTAATTTTATCTCCTAAGAAAGACTTCCTAATTATCCCTGGTTTAACCACTTCTATGTCTTGACTACTTCTTCTCTATATTCCAGTGCCACTATTCTGAAATCTGGCTGTGTTAATATAATAGCTTTTACAATTCTATACTTCTATCCATTTGCCTTCCATATATTTTTGTCTTTACAATCTATCCAGAATAAATTTTTCATAAATGAAACTCCAGTCAGGTCCTTCTCATATTTAAAATACTTAATGATTTACTATCATACTAGGATAGAAGAAAAATAATCTTAACACACCCTATACATTCTTATGTGAATTGTTACCAACTTATTTCTCATTTTTGCCTATGCCTCTCTAGTCTACCATGCATCAGCTCTACTAGCCTTCAATCAGTTTCATAATACTCTATCCGTCACTTATGCCACAGGGCTGTTGGTCATATTCTCGCTGCCTGGATTATACATCCTTCTCCTCTTTGTCTAACTTATTATCGTCCTTATAAGTCTCAGATAGAGTTTTATTTTCTCAGAGAACACTTTTGACTCTTCTGACAATGATGCCTCTGTTAAAAATTGTTTTTAATTAGTAATCAAATGTTTATTCACATTATTTAAATAATGTTGTTTTCTCTAGCAAGATTATGACCTCCTTGAGAAAAAGGAAAAAGCCAGATTTCAGTCATGACTGTACTTGGCACAGAGCCAATTGTCCATTTTTGCTTTGGTTATCTGTGCTTGTGGAGTGTTATTCAAGAAATCTTTGCCCAGTCCAATGTCCTGGAGAGTTTCCCCAATTTTTTTTTGTAGTTTCATAGTTTGAAATCTTAGATTTAAGTCTAAATTTTTGTATATGATGAAAGGAAGGGTTTAGTGTCATTCTTTTCCATATGGATATCCAGTTTTACCAGCAACATTTATTGAAGAGACAGTCCTTTCCCCAATGTATGTTCTTGGTACTTTTGTCAAAAATGAGTTCACTGCAGATGTGTGGATTTATTTCTGGGTTCTGTATTCTGTTCCATTGATCTATGTTTCTGTTTTTATGCCAGTACCATAATGTTTTGATTACTATAGCTCTGTAGTATAATTTGAAGTCACATAATGTGATTCCTTCAGTATTGTTCTTTTTGCTCAGGATAGCTTTGGCTATTCTGAGTCTTTTGTGGTTCCATATACAATTTAAGATTACTTTTTCTGTTTTTGTAGAAAATGTCATTGGTATTTTGATAGGGATTGCATTGAATATGTAGATTGCTTTGGATAGTATGGACATTTTAACAATATTGGTTCATCCAATCCATGAACATGGACTATCTCTCCAATTTTTTGTGTCATCTTCAATTTTTTTTCACCAATGTTTTATAGTTTTCATTGTACAGATCTTTCACTTCTTTGGTTAAGTTAATTTCTAGGTGTTTAATTTTTTTATCCCTATTTTAAATGGAATTCTTTCTTGATTTTTCAGTTTGTTTGCTGTTGGCATATAGAAATGCCACTGATTTTTATATGTTGATTTTGTATCCTGGTTTTGGATGCCCTTTATTTTTCTTAGCTGATTGCTCTAGCTAGTCCTGCAGTACTGTGTTGAATAACAGTGGTGAAAGTGAGCATCCTTGTCATGTTCCATATCTTACAGGGAAAGCTTTCCATTTTTCCCCATTTAGAGTGATACTAGCTATGTGTCTGTCACATATGGCTTTTATTACTTTGAGATATGTTCCTTCTATACTCAGTTTTTCAGGGTTTTTATCATGAAAGTATGTTGAATTTTATCAAATACCTTTTAAGCTCAATTGAAATGATAAATAGGGATTTGTACTTCCTTCCCTTGATATGATGTATCATATTGTTTGATTTGCATTTATAACCATTCCTTGGATGAACCCCACTAAGTCATCATGAATAATCATTTTAATGTGTTGTTGAATTCAATTTGCCTGCATTTTGTTGAGTATTTTTGCATCAATATTTATCAGAGATATTTGTGGGTGGTTTCCTTCTTTTGATGTGTCTGTGTCTGGTTTTGGTATCAGGGTAATACTGGCCTCATAGAATGAGTTTGAAAGTATTCCTTCCTTTATTTTAGAATAGTTTGCATAGGATTGACATTAGTTTTCTTTAATGAATTTGGTAGAATTCAACAGGAAAACCATTGGGTCCCAGGCTTGTTGTTGTTGTTGGGAGATTTTGTATTAAAGCTTCGATCTTGTTACTTTTTGATCTGTTCAGGTTTTGGATTTCTTCATGGTTCTCTCTTGGTAAGTTGTATGTATCTAGGAATTTATTCATTTCTTCTAGATTTCCCAATTTATTGGCATATTGTTGCACATTGCAGCCAATAGTGATCCTTTCAATTTCTGTGGTATTTGTTGTAACATTCTCTTTTATATCTCTGATTTTATTTATTGAGATCTTATCTCTTTTTTCTTTAGTTAATCTGATTAAGAGTTTGTCAATTTTGTTTAACTTTTCAACAAACCAACTTTTTGTCTCCATCTTTTGTATTGTTCTCTTCATTTCAATTTCAATTATTTCTTCTCTGATATTTATTATTTATTTTCTTATACTATTTTCATTTTTGGTTTGCTCTTGCTTTTCTATTTTTAAGATGCATTATTAGGTTCTTTATGAGAAGTTTTTCTTATTTTTTGATGTTGGCGCTTATAGCTATAAATTTCCCTCCAAGTAAATTTTTGCTGTTTTTGCTGTAACCCACAGGTTTTGGTATATCTCGTTTCCATTATCATTTGTTTCAATAAATTTTTAAATTTCCTTATTTATTTATTATTTTTATTTTTAAAATCTCACACCATCCTGCTCTGTGCTGTCCTGGATGTTAATTTTATCCCTTTGTTCAGCATATCCCTGCTGTATATGCTACCCACCTGCTAGTCACTTAGTAGCCATCTCAGTTATCAAAACAACTGCCACAGTATTACAGTGCTTGTGTTCAAGTAACTTTTGTTTTACTTAATAATCACCCCAGACTGGGCACAGTGGCTTATGCCTGTAATCCCAACACTTCAGGTGGATCACCTGAGGTCAGGAGTTCGAGAACTGCCTGACCAATGTAGTGAAACCCCATCTCCACTAAAAATACCAAACTGGTAGGATGCGGCAGTCACACCTGTAATCCCAGCACTTTGGGAGGCCGAGGCAGGCAGATCATGAGGTCAGGAGCTCGAGACCAGCCTGGTCAACCTGATAAAACCCCGTCTCTACTAAAAATACAAAAATTAGCCGGGCATGGTAGCGAGTGCTTATAATCCCAGTTTAATCGGGAGGTTGAGTCAGGAGAATCATTTGAATCCCAGAGGCAGAGGTTGCAGTGAGCCAAGATCATGCCCTGTACTCCAGCCTGGGCAACAGAGCGAGACTCCATCCTGCAAAATAAATAAATAAATAAAATAAATAAAATAAAATAAAAAAGCTTGTGTGG
>NW_012101992.1:11024-11739 GCF_000951045.1 Mandrillus leucophaeus | reverse complement strand
GTTTGCTCTTGCTTCTCTAGTTCTTTTAATCGTGATGTTAGGGTGTCAATTTTAGATCTTTCCTGCTTTCTCTTGTGGGCATTTAGTGCTATAAACTTCCATCTACACACTGCTTTAAATGTGTCCCAGAGAGTCTGATACGTTGTGCCTTTGTTCTCATTGGTTTCAAAGAACATCTTTATTTCTTCCTTCATTTCATTATGTACCCAGTAGTCATTCAAGAGCAGGTTGTTCAGTTTCCATGTAGTTGAGCAGTTTTTAGTGAGTTTCTTAATCCTGAGTTCTAGTTTGATTGCACTGTGGTCTGAGAGACTGTTACAATTTCTGTTCTTTTACATTTGCTGAGGAGTGCTTTACTTCCAATTACGTGGTCAATTTTCGAATAAGTGTGATGTGGTTCTGAGAGGAGCGTATATTCTGCTGATTTGGGTTAGAGAGTTCTGTAGATGTCTATTATGTCCGCTTGGTGCAGAGCTGAGTTCAATTCCTGGATATCCTTGTTAACCTGTGTCTCATTGATCTGTCTAATATTGACAGCGAGATGTTAAACTCTCCCTTTATTATTGTGTGGGAGTCTAAGTCTCTTTCTAGGTCTCTAAGGACTTCCTTTATGAATCTAGGTGCTCCTGTATTGGATGCATACATATTTAGGATAGTTAGCTCTTCTTGTTGAATTGATCCATTTACCATTATGTAATGGCCTTCTTTGTCTTTT
>NW_012101992.1:6599-8764 GCF_000951045.1 Mandrillus leucophaeus | reverse complement strand
AAATAAAATAAAATAAAATAAAAAAGCTGTGTGTGGTGGTGCATGCCTGTAATCCCGGCTACTAGGGAGGCAGAGACAGGAGAATTGCCTGAACCCAGGAAGCAGAGGTTGCAGTGAGCTAAGATTTCACCATTGCACTCCAGCCTGTACAGCAAGAGCGAAACTCTATCTCAAAAAAAAAAAAAAAGAAAAGAAAAGAAAAGAAAAAGAAAGAAAGAAAATCACCCCAAAATGCAAGAGTAGTGATCCTGGAAATTCTGATATGCCACAAAGAAGCCTCTGCTTTTTCCAACCCTTCCTTCCATACTACTTATTTTCTGACTTCCAAGCTTTGTACTCTGATGCAATACTCCTACTAATCAGCAGTGAGGAGATCTAATCCTGGGCACTCCAGAGCATTGTCATCTTATATGGTTTGGTACTATCTGCAGTTTCAGGCATCCACTGGGAGTCTTGAAACATATCCCCCATAAATAAGGTTGAGAGGAGGGTACCGTGTTAAAGTCCAACGTATGAATTTTGGAGGGATACCTACATTCAAACCATAACAGGAACAGTTGTCACCTTTTTTTTTTCATTGTCATATATTATTTTCATTGTCTTTTTTAAATTATAATTTAAATTCTAGGGTACATGTACACAATGTGCAGGTTTGTTACATATGTATACATGTGCCATGTTGGTGTGCTGCATCCATTAACTCGTCATTTACATTAGGTATATCTCCTAATGCTATCCCTCCCGCCTTCCCCCACCACACAACAGGCCCTGGTGTGTGATATTCGCCTTCCTGTGTCCAAGTGTTTTCACTGTTCAATTCCCACCAATGAGTGAAAACATGCGGTGTTTGGTTTTCTGTCCTTGAGATAGCTTGCTCAGAATGATGGTTTCCAGCTTCATCCATGTCCCTAAAAAAGACTAAACTCATCTTTTTTTATGGCTGCATAGCATTCCATGGTGTATATGTGCCACATTTTCTTTATCCAGTCTATCGTTGGTGGACATTTGGGTTGGTTCCAAGTCTTTGCTATTGTGAAGAGTGCCGCAGTAAACATACGTGTGCATATGTCTTTATAGAAGCATGATTTATAATCCTTTGAGTATGAACCCAGTAATAAGATGGCTGGGTCAAATGGTATTTCTAGTTCTGGATCCTTGAGGAATCGCCACACTGTCTTCCACAATGGTTGAACTAGTTTATAGTCCCACCAGCAGTGTAAAAATGTTCCTGTTTCTCCACATCCCCTCCAGCACCTGTTGTTTCCTGACTTTTTAATGATTTCCATTATAACTGCTGTGAGATGGTATCTCATTGTGCTTTTGATTTGCATTTCTCTGATGGCCAGTGATGATGAATATTTTTTCAAGTGTCTGTTGGCTGCATAAATATCTTCTTTTGAAGTGTCTGTTCATATCCTTTACCCACTTTTTGATGGGGTTGTTTGATTTTTTCTTGTAAATTTGTTTGAGTTCTTTGTAGATTCTGGATATTAGCCCTTTGTCAGATGGGTAGATTGCAAAAATTTTCTCCCATGCTGTTGGTTGTCTGTTCACTTTGATGGTAGTTTCTTTTGCTGTGCAGAAGCTCTTTAGTTTAACTAGATCCCATTTGTCAATTTTGGCTTTTTTTTTCCCCATTGCTTTTGGTGTTTTAGACATGAAGTCCTTGCCCATGCTTATGTCCTAAATGGTATTGCCTAGGATTTTTTCTAGGGTTTTTTTGGTTTTAGGTCAAACATTTAAGTCTCTAATCCATCTTGAATTAATTTTTGTATAAGGTGTAAGGAAGCGATCCAATTTCAGCTTTCTACTTATGGCTAGTCAGTTTTCCCAGCACCATTTATTAAATAGGGAATCCTTTCCCCATTTCTTGTTTTTCTCAGGTTTGTCAAAGATCAGATGGTTGTAGATGTGTGGTATTATTTCTGGGGGCTCGGTTTTGGTACCAGTGCCATGCTGTTTTGGTTACTGTAGCCTTAAGTATAGTTTGAGGTCAGGTAGCGTGATGCCTCCAGCTTTGTTCTTTTGACTGAGGATTGTCTTGGCAATGCGGGCTCTTTTTTGGTTCCATATGAACTTTAAAGTAGTTTTTTCCAATTCTGTGAAGAAAGTCATTGGTACCTTGATGGGGATGGCATTGAATCTATAAATTACCTAGGGCAGTA
>NW_012101992.1:0-4449 GCF_000951045.1 Mandrillus leucophaeus | reverse complement strand
ATGTTGAATATTGGCCCCCACTCTCTTCTGGCTTGTAGAGTTTCTGCCGAGAGATCTGCTGTTAGTCTGATGGGCTGCTTCCCTTTGTGGGTAACCCGACCTTTCTCTCTGGCTGCCCTTAACATTTTTTCCTTCATTTCAACTTTGATGAATCTGACAATTATGTGTCTTGGAGTTGCTCTTCTCGAGGAGTATCTTTGTGGTGTTCTCTGTATTTCCTGAATTTGAATGTTGGTCTGCCTTGCTGTGTTGGGGAAGTTCTCCTGGATAATATACTGAAGAGTGTTTTCCAGTTTGGTTCCATTCTCCCTGTCACTTTCAGGTACACCAATCAGATGTTGATTTGGTCTTTTCACATAGTTCCATATTTCTTGGTGACTTTGTTCATTTCTTTTTACTCTTTTCTCTCTAAACTTCTAGCTTCATTTCATTCATTTGATCTTCAATCACTGATAACCTTTCTTCCACTTGATCAAATCGGCTACTGAAGCTTGTGCATGTGTCATGTAGTTCTTGTGCCATGGATTTCAGCTACATGCGGTCATTTAATGTCTTCTGTATGCTGTTTATTCTAGTTAGCCATTTTCTAATCTTTTTTCAAGGTTTTTAGCTTCTTTGCGATGGGTTCGAACATCCTCCTTTAGCTCGGAGAAGTTATTACTGAGTTTCTGAAGCCTACTTCTGTCAACTCATCAAAGTCATTTTCCATCCAGCTTTGTTCCATTGTTAGCGAGGAGCTGCATTACTTTGGAGGAGAAGAGGCGCTCCGATTTTTAGAAATTTCAGCTTTTCTGCTCTAGTTTCTCCCCATCTTTGTGGTTTTATCTACCTTTGGTCTTTCATGATGGTGACGTACAGATGGGGTTTTGGTGTGGATTTCCTTTCTATTTGTTAGTTTTCCTTCTAACAGTCAGGACCCTCAGCTGCAGGACTATTGGAGTTTGCTGGAGGCCCACTCCAGACCCTGTTTGCCTGGGTATCACCAGTGGAGGTTGCAGAACAGCGCATATTGCAGAATGGCAAATGCTGTTTGGTCATTCGTCTGGAAGCTTCGTCTCAGAGGGGCACCCGGCCGTATGAGGTGTCAGTCAGCCCCTACTAAGTGGTGCCTCCTAGTTAGGCTCCTCGGGGGTCAGGGACCCACTTGAGGAGGCAGTCTGCCCATTCTCAGATCTCAAACTCCATTCTGGGAGAACCACTACTCTCTTCAAAGCTGTCAGACAGGGACATTTAAATCTGCAGAAGTTTCTGCTGCCTTTTGTTTGGCTATGCCCTGCCCCCAGAGGTGGAGTCCACAGAGGCAGGCAGGCCTCCTTGAGCTGTGGTGGGCTCCACCCAGTTCGAGCTTCCTGGTCAGTTGCTTTGTTTACCTACTCAAGCCTCAGCAATGGCAGGCGCCCCTCCCCCAGCCCCACTGCCACCTTGCAGTTCGATCTCAGACTGCTCTGCTATCAGTGAGTGAGGCTCTGTGGGCATGGGACCCTCCAAGCAAGGTGCGGGATATAATCTCCTGGTGTACCATTTGCTAAGATCATTGGAAAAGCGAGTATTAGAGTGGGAGTGACCTGATTTTTCAGGTGCTGTCTGTCGAGGCTTTCCTTAGCTAAGAAAGGGAATTCTCTGGCTCCTCGTGCTTCCTGGGTGAGGTGATGCCTTCCCCTGCTTCAGCTCACACTCCGTGGGCTGCATCCACTGTCCTGCACCCACCGTCTGACAAGCTCCAGTGAGATGAACCTGGTACCTCAGTTGGAAATGCAGAAATCATCCGTCTTCTGTATCACTCACACTGGGAGCTGTAGACTGGAGCTGTTACTATTCGGCCATCTTGGAACCTCTTTAATTTTCTTCTTAATTTCTTCATTGACCCACTGGTCATTCAGGAGGATATTGTTTAATTTCCATGTGTCTGTATAGTTTCCCAAATTCCTCTTGTTATTGCTTTCTAGTTTTATTCCATTGTGATTGGAGAAGATGGTTGATATTATTACAATTTTTTTTGGATGTTTTAAGACTTGTTTTGTGACCTAACATATGGTCTATCATTGAGAACAACCCATGTGATCCATGAGCTGTTAGCCATGCTATTTGAGGTCAGGGAGGGGTGGTGCAAGCACCCCCTTAGATTTCTCAGCTGGTGTATCAGTAAGCCACATGCCCCCATAGTCCTCTGTCTCTGAGCCCAGGTCAGCACTAGGACATGCAGTCCTGACCTAGACTGCCTTTAAAGTTTATTTAAAGGTCCAGAGCACTTCAGCCCATCATGGTGAGGCATTCAGAATTCAAGTTCTGAATGCTGGGATGAGCGATTCCCCTTTGGCTAGGGGTAGTCTGAATGTTCCCTTTGTGGTTGGATGTCTGCTGAGTTCAGCCCAGTTTTACTTTCTGCTGGGACAGGGCAGGACTGAGTTCAATGGAGTCTCACAATTACTGTGCTCTTCCTCTCCCAGTTGCACAGATTTCTCTGTCATGCAGCTGCTATGAGGGGATAGAGGCATTGGCAATTTAAGACTGCCTTTCCTACCTTTTTCAGTGCCTCTTTCAGTGATATGAAGCTAAAACCAGTACTGTGAGTACCCACCTGATTTTTGGTTCTTATGAAAGTAGTTCTGGTTTTTTAAATGTGTAGATAGTTGTCAAATTTGCTGTTCCTGTGGTGGGGATAATCAGTTGCTCTGTTCCCCAGACAGCCTCTCATTTCTGATGCATGTAGATAACTGGATGCTATACTTTATATAAAATAATGGTATTTGCCAGACAAAATGACAATATTTTACACTTACATAACATCTTTCTTCTAATGAGCTCAATAATGATTCTGTGCTCTATTTCTTTCTTGTAATAATTTGGAAGTATTTACATTTAATGTATTTTCATTCAAACATCTTTCTACTGACGAGAAACTAGGTAGTATCAAAAATAAGATGGAAAGTTTGTTTTGCAATTAGAGTCACAGACAGGAAATCAGCTGAAAGAAATTGTTGAAGTTAATCAGCATACCTGTTGTGCTGTCTGTGAAGGACAGGGCATAATAACAAATCAGTAAAACAGAAAAATATGAAAATGTTCCTAAGAGAAACAATATAAGTCATTTCATTAGTGTTATTATATAAAACCATAGAATAAAGTATTTTATATGAAATATCATAATGTTCAATTATCTGTTTGAACCATTTAACCATGTATTGTATTTTATATAAATCATTATTGAATTTCAATAATACCAATCTTATTGCTTACATTTTAATATTGAAGTTTTCTAGGTACAGATTTATCAAGGAGATTCTACAAATAATGTTTTTACATAGCATATTGACACAATTTCAAATACTATTTCCATTTTTATTGGTAATTCTTTCTCCATTTTTTATTGCTTCAAGTAATGATTCAATTCTTGGAAGAAAGTACGCAGAAAAGTCGTTTTTATTTATGGCTGGTTATTTTCCCCCCAAAGAATATAATAAACAAGTATATTGGCCACTAGTTTTTTGACCTTGTGTAAATCACTTAAATTTTATTTGCCCTGTTTTCTGCTTATAAAACGGCCACAATTATACTATTCTTGGCCTCCTCAGAGGAATACTGAATTTAATATCAAATATATAAAAGAACTTTGAACATATAAATAAGAAACACATAATCAAGTTATTAACAGTAATATTAGTAAAATATTTTAATTATTTATGAATGATATTTAATAGACCTTGCTTTTTGTTGGATGAATGTGCTTGATGACATGTGAATTCCCAGGTTCTTATTATCACTGATAGTATATAAAATGTATAGGTGGTTTAGAAAAAAAGAATAAAAAGAGACAGTGCCAATATAGTTCAAAAGTGTGCCAAATTGTTGACTTTTGATTAATTAATTAAATTCTACTCATTTAAAATCTGTCAGGTCCAGCCACCTGCTATGCCTTAATCTTCAACAATTAGCCTGGCAGTTAAAAATAAAAAATGTGGATTAAAGGCACTACACACAAACTTAGTTAAGATATAAGACAAACTACATTGAACATAAATAACATCTGTAATAGAACCATGAAATTGTAATAACTTCAAACCACGAAAAAATGTAGAGTGTGTGCTCAATAGGCTATAAATTGGTTTCAATTGAAGAAGGATGACAATTATAACTGATCAATATTTTCTTAGAAATCAAGTAGCAAACAGATGTCTCTTGAAAGGCTTTATCAATTTTCTTTTGCTGTGATCAATAAAGTCTGAAGAGATCAATAAAGTCTTAACAGAAGTTAAGCAAAGGTAGGAAGCATCTCTACACTAATTTATTACACACGACCAAACAAAATAGGAAATTGGACCAAAGGGGGGCGGAGCAAGATGGCCAAATAGGAACAGCTCCAGTCTCCAACTCCCAGCGCGAGCGACACAGAAGACCCGTGATTTCTGCATTTTCAACTGAGGTACTGGGTTCATCTCACTGGGGAGTGCC
>NW_012101991.1:150491-158798 GCF_000951045.1 Mandrillus leucophaeus | reverse complement strand
TTGCTGGTCGGGCTGCAGCAGCTGACCAGCACCTATTGTCTGGCACTCCCTAGTGAGATGAACCCCGTACCTCAGTTGAAAATGCAGAAATCACCGGTCTTCTGTGTCGCTCGTGCTGGGAGTTGGAGACTGGAGCTGTTCCTATTCGGCCATCTTGCTCTGCCCCCTCTCGATTCTTCTTATTTCTTATATGAAAATTGGTTCTCCCTACTAAGCTACATTGGACAAGTCCAAATTACATAAATTTACCTTAGTTATACCACTATTTCTGAGGACATCATTATAATCATTGCTATGTTTTGCTATTTTAAACGATCCATAATAACTCCATTTTGTCATTTTCCTGTGTACATACATTCAGACTTAGGGTCTTAGTGTGCTTTCAGTTTGTACTCTTTGATGGTATTAGAATACCCTTTCTCTAAATCTAGCACTCAGTAAGCATTAGATAAATCTTTACTGAGTAAATAGTTATCTCTTTAGCTACTTTCAAGCCTATTTCTATCTTTTCTATCCCTTCTTCTTACTATTTCCGTGAGGTAGGCAGAGCTGACTGCCTCCATTCTTAAGGATGAAGGATCCACGGCCCAGGGAGGTAGAAGACCATCCCCAGTCCCTCTAATAACTTATGCAATATCTTTCCTCTTTACACCGACCTTCTTTGCATTCATGATTCTCAACTGGGAGCAATTTTTTCCCTTCCTCCCTCTTAGGGAACATTGTCTGGAGACATTTTTTGTTGTCACAAGAGGGATCCTACTCGCATCAAGTAGGTAGAGGTCAGAGATGCTGCTAAACATCCTACAATATATAGGACAGTCCCATATAAAGAATTGTCTGGCCCAAATATCAGTAGTATCGCTGTTGAGAAACCCCGTTTTGCATGTGTCTGCGATGCCTTTGATGGTCCTCAAAGTCCATGATGCCTGAGGACCTAAGCTCTTGTGGCAGATTGGTGGACTGGCTGGTTGTGAATGCAAGAACCAGTGGTAGGTCGCTGAAGGTCCACCTTTTTTCTGGAGGTTGAAGTCACTTGACATATTAATGGATGGAGATTATTTAATTTTAAATATTTTTATCTTTAATTGCAGAAGGAACACATGCTCCCTGCATACAACTTATGTCAATGACCATCTTTGGCCAAAGACCACGAGAAACACACCTATTCTAAAAGTTAGATTTATTGATTTTGCTGTAGCAAGGGAGGCTGCTGAAAACCATAGCAGTAAGAGGGTGTTACAGGGGCTTGTTAGGATTAGCTTGTGTTGGGTATTTTGGGTAGGGTTCGAGGATGTGTGGATTGGGAGGAAGTGGAAGAAGGGGAATTCTATGATTATATTGCAAGTTTTTATCTTAGGAGGTAGAAGAACAGAGTAGGTTAACAAACACTATAGTCAGCAAGGAAGTTGAAGTCACTCATATTTGGCTCTTTGTGGTTTGTACAGTGTTTTTATTTTTGTCTGTGCTCAGACATGTTTATAGAGGGGTCCTGTGTTTGTTTTACTTCATGATGGTTACAGGTAAAGGTCACATGCTGTTGGTGCAGTGTGAAATTATGTTCATCAGGAGAACAGTATGATGCAGCTATTAGAGCCAGTCTAGCTTCCAGCTGATAGCTGTCAGGCTCTTCTTTTTCTTTCTCATTTGCAACACATGAAAAGGCACAGAAAAACAACAAACAAACAAATAAGCAGAAAGTACCTTATAATCGCATCATTCTGAAATAAGGAAATTCAGATGTTTATTGTAGGTCTTTTCAGTATTTTCCCAGGCATGTAACTATCGTCAAAATGATAGTATAATTTATCAGACAAGGTTTAGTAGCCTTCTTTATCACTTAGCAAGATATCAAAAACATTTTTCTCATGTCAGCAAATATTTTCCTACAACATGATTTTTTTATTGGTTGCAAAACATTCCATGAGATTAATAGCGTATAACTTACTTAATCAATTCCATATTGTTAAACATATGCATTATTCAAATTTTTTACTATTATAAACGTGTTGAGATATATATCCTTGTACAACATGTGTTATTTTCCTCAGAATAAATTTCAAAAAGTATTATCACTAGGTCAAAGAATAGCCACATTTTTAAAGAACCTTTTTTTTTTTTTTTTTGAGATGGAGTCTCACTCTGTCGCCCAGACTGGAGTGCAGTGGCCGGATCTCAGCTCACTGCAAGCTCTGCCTCCTGGGTTCATGCCATTCTCCTGCCTCAGCCTCCCGAGTAGCTGGGACTACAGGCGCTCGCCACCTCGCCCGGTAATTTTTTGTATTTTTTAGTAGAGACGGGGTTTCCCCATGTTAGCCAGGATGGTCTCGATCTCCTGACCTCGTGATCCGCCCGTCTCAGCCTCCCAAAGTGCTGGGATTACAGGCTTGAGCCACCGCGCCCGGCCTTTGAAAGAACTTTTATGTTGAAATAATTATATTTTAGGATGACAGCCTCTGTCTGCTGGTCAGAAGAAAATTAAGAAGTTGAGTTAAATGAGTATTATGGAGATCTTCTTTACCAAGTTTTGTTTTAGAATCATGAGTCCAGAAAAGGACAAATAATAATAAGTACAAATTTATATAACTGGAGAAAATCTCATTGTAGGCTTGATGAGGGATTTGAGGAGAAAGTTTACTTTCACCATGTGAAATGTATCAGAAATTTTTAGCCTCTTATGCAAAAATCAAACTACAAATAAGAAAAGGAAACCTGTTGGTATCTTCCTCCCCCTACCCATGGAGCATCAAGTTAACTGCTTTTCTCTCTGACAATTAGAAGAGACGGTATCTCTGACTCAAAGCAGAGGAGAGTGGTGACTTGATTCCTCAAAAGTGAAGTTACATATTGGTGAGGTGAGTTCAGATGAAGAGAGGGAAACTTCGAGCAGGAGAGTAAAGCTTTGATTCTTCTTTTCCAGTTCCTACAAGTTTTATTTCCTTTTCCTGGCTAGTTATATTAGACAGCATCCTCAGGTATAAAACTGCATAGCAATGGAGATTAAGGGACATCTGGTTCCTGATTTAATGAAACTGGATTAACAGTTTTACAACTAATGTGCTGTTTGATACAACTTTTTGATAGAAACTATTTTCCAGGTTAAATAAGTTTCTTTTATGCCTAGCTTACCAAGAATTTTAATCATAAGTGAGTAAATGTTGAAATTTATCAAAAAAGTTGTGCATCAGTTAGACAAACATTTTTCCTTTAATCTGTTAATGTCATGTAAAAGACAGTAGATTTTCTGATATTCAACCATTCTTCTATCCTTATACTAAACCCAACTTGGTCAATATGAAAATGACTAAATTCTGCTGACTAATATTTTTGTATCTCTATTTGTAAGTAAATTTGGACTATAATTATATTGTCTTTTTTTATTTTGGGGTCAACTAGATTTCTAGAAGTATTGGGTAACTTTCTTTCATTGTCAGTTATCTGAAACAGTTTTTATAAAATAGAGATTATTTGTTCCTTGTAAATTTGTTATAACTTGCTTCTAAAACCATGTCCTCTTATATTCTTACCTCATTCTAAACCCCCACCAATAGAAGAATTGATAGTCAACATTTTAAATGGTTACTCATTTTACTTTGCACACTCTCTCTCCTGCTGCTTTGTGAAGAAGGTGCCTGCTTCCTCTTCCACCATGATTGTATGTTCCTTGAGGCCTCCCCAGCCATGCCTCTTTCCTTTATAAATTACCCAATCTCAGGGATTTCCTTATAGCAGTGTGAAAATGAGCTAATACAGCACCCAATACTTATTTCTTATGTTTCTGTGTCTTTGTCCATAAATCATAGGAGGCAGGTGAAATTGCACACACACACACACACACACACACATATATATAGACTTTTGTGCCAGATAGACAAAGTTGAGATACTCAGTTTTACTTAAAAGTTTAAAGATCATAGACAAATCATTTTAACTCTCAAAGTCTCAATATTTTGATTTCTAAAATTGGGATAATAACATCTGTTACTAAGTTGTTAGAATCTGTAGATACAAATTTGAAACAATGAGACCTTGCCTCTTCTTTCATGAAGCTTTCAATCACTGGGGAGGAGAGGTGTTGAATAAGTGGCTCAAAGTGCTCTGAGTATTATTATGGAGAGGTTTAGGGTGCTATAGGAGTTGATCAAGAGTAAGGAGTCTGAGAAGACTGGGGTTGTGGAGGAACTAACATTTTACCTGAGACCTAGAGCATGCATTATTCAAGGAAAGAAAGTTGGCAGTTAGAAGCATCAAGTGTGAATCCTCTGGGGCAGAAAGAAGTATGGTATCTTTGAAAAACTGAAAGAATCCCAGTGTGTCTAGAGGGTAGAGCAAGGAGACAAGTGGGTGAGAGGAGGCCCTTAGGTCCCTAGGCCCTGCTCTTTTGTTTGTTTGTTAGGGGTGTGTGTCTTTGTGTGTGTGTTTTAATCCTAAGCAAAATGGAAAGCAATGGATTATGCTCACACTTGTGGGTTCAATCATGGTGGATGAAGTAAAAAGGAATCCTTGGGAGGTAATTGCAGTAGCCTGGGGAGAGATGGCAGTGGCTGAGACAAGAGCCGGTATGTAGAATGGAGAGGATAGAAAGCATTGAGAGAGATTGACAGGGTCAAATCAGCTGGACTTGGTGTTGATTGGATGGGAGTCCACGGATACAATGTGAGTGAAATAACTCTTCCATGCATTCATTTCTATCTGGTATTTCTGCTCCTTTTCCTTCATTCCCTCACATGATAAATTTAATAGATTAAACTCATTAAAAAGATTATTAAAAGTTGTCTCACAGAGAATGCTTTCCTTGTGGGTGACAAAAGACATACCTTTAATATGCTTTTATTTGTTCAGTTGGTTTCCTTAATATCCTGGGCTTAAAAGAAGTGATAATTCCTTTAATGAATGGCCATTCAGTGTCAAGCACTCCATGTTTGCTATATAGTAGCTTAGAGTCACCTGCCATCTACCTCACCCAAAGGATTCAAGTAGGGAAAGTGTGTGATGTCTTTGGTGCAGTGACTGCATGTCCCTCTGCTGCTTCTATAGAATGTGCTAAAGGTCTTTGTTTTCCCCTTCTGTAGCCACCGTTTCCTGGATTGGAGAAGAGGTGGAGTTAAAGGATGAGAACAAATTGTAGTTCGATAGGTAGGAGGGACCATTCAGGTTGATGTCTTTTTTGTCCAGCAGTTGTCATCTAATAGTGTTGTCCTATGCAGCCCATGTTCCCAAGACAATGGTAAAGAATGGAGCCTGATCCTTTATAGATATGATGATATCCTGGCAGACACTTTAGAAGCATTACTGGGGTTTTTCTATAACTGCAGCAGTTCTCTTCTTTGAAGAACATCGAGGCTAATAGAAAATTTCTGCCTTTTCTAGGACCAGAGGTTTGGGAGACTGAAATATAGTTTTTTTCAAATACCAGAGTAAATATATAGCTATGTTTATATGGAAACTCTGGAGTTTTGTAATCTGTTTCCTAGTGAGAACCCCAGATGGAACTTGTCAATGTTCTACGGGCAACTGGACCTTATTTTTGGGATGTGCTTTCAGTTGGCACTCAGAACCCCATCCAAGATATCAAGTTCAAAACGTCTAACGCTATGTTCTCATCAAAAACCAAGATGAAGGAAATTGCATACAGAATAGTTATCTGAAGCAGAAATTCTCAAGTGGAAGGGGGCAGGTCTATCCCTTGAAGAGTGGTCTTTCAGAATATCTGGTAGCACCTTTCTATCACTCTTGCCCCATCTGTTTGAAAATCACTGTGTATTATAGGGAGCATTATTGGCAGAACTACAAATGCTGTGGGAAGAGAGAAAAGAATGTGTGATCTCTAAAATGAAGGGGGTAGGCTGCTTATAATTACATTCACAGAAGAACACACACATGTATGTTCTTCCATTTCAGAACATGTAAGAAAGTCTATTCAGATAATATTCATTAAATGCAAAGATCCTTACTTTCCTATGGATGAATTTACATCTCTAAGTTCTAACCTTGACTCTAATTAGACACTTAGAATGCAGAATGCTTTGTCCACTCTGAGTTATGCTTTAATAGTATTCTTTCAGCTTTTAGCAAAAGAATAAAAAGTTGCTACATGAAACAAGCAGATGACATTCACTTTTTAATTTGCTCTGCAAAAAAATACGTGACAATTATTCTTTATATAACTTGATGCTTTCCAAACAAAGCTCCATGTGAGAAATTTCTTCTAGAGTTTAAGAGGTTTATTTTCTTCCTTAAAAAACTGATTTGACTCCTTTTTCCAATAATGAGAATAATGCAACCAATTATGTTTCCATTTTTGCCTTGACTGCAAGGAAATTATAAAGGCAAACTTTTAGATTCAGCATTTGAAGTAATATACTTACACCCTCCTGTTTTATTTATTAATTGATATTTCTATTTTACTAATCTTTTTGTTAATTGGCTTCTTTTAAACCAACTCAAAATTTCTTTTTAAGAAGAAAAATTAGGGCTAAATTTAATATACTAGTAGACATTATGTGGTTAGCTTTGAAGTCCAAGGTTTGCAGCAGCCCTGTAGAAGGGAAGCCATTTGGGACTTTCTCACCTGCCATTCTAGCTGAAATCCTCAACCTGAAATTACACCTTGTTCACGGTCCCATAAAAGCTACTATTGAAGCACTGCCCTCTGTTGAATTTCACTCTCGAACAGATCTAGTGTCAAGAGGCTTGAAAGAACTCCAGGAAGCTCCATACACAGCCTCCAACTCTAATCACTCAAGGTGGACTTGCCCAACAAACCTGTACATGTGATGTTTTAAAAAATCTTGTTCCAATGTTCAGCCACCTTGAAAGTTTAGAGTTTGTTTTGCCTGAATTATTTTTTATTCTTCTCTTTTTTAAATTGGCATATAATAATTGTACATATATGGTGGGCACATAGTGATATTTCAATACATATAATATATAGTGATCATGTCAGGATAATTAGCATGTCCATCATTTGAACACTAATCATTTTTTGTGTTGGGAACAGTCAATGTCCTCCTTCTAGCTATTTAAACTGTATATTGTTGTTAACAGTAGTCATCCTACAGTGGTATAAAACTCTAGAACTTATTCCTTCATCTAGCTGTAACTTTGCATCCTTTAACAAATCTCCCCCTATCTCCCTTTTCCCCGGCCCTTCCCAGCCTCTAGTGTCCTCTGTTCTACTTGGTACTTCTATGAGATCAACTTTTTTTTAAGCTTCCACATATGAGTGAGAACATGAGTGTTTAACTTTCTGTTCCTGGCTGATTTCACTTGACATAATGTCATCTAATTCCATTCATGTCGACAGGATTTCACTCTTTTTATGGCTGATTAGTGTATCATTGTGTGTATGTGTGCGTGTGTTTTCATTCAACTGTTGTTGGATACCTAGGTTGACTCTAAATCTTGGCTATTGTGAATAATGCTGTCGTAAACAGGGGGATGTAGATATCTCTTCGATACTCTGATTTCCCTTCCTTTAGATAAATGCCAGTAGTGGGATTTCTGGGTCATATGGTAGTTCTATTTGTAGTTATTTGCAGAACCTCCATACTGTTCTCCATTGTGCCTTGTGGCTATCCAAGTTTACATTCCCACCAACAGTGTGCAAGATTTGGTAGAAATCTTTGCCAGCCTTTTTTTTTTTTTTGACAGAGTCTTGCTCTGTCACCAGGCTGGAGTGCAGTGGCTCAATCTTGGCTCACTGTAATCTTCGTCTCCCAGGTTCAAGTAATTCTCCTATCTCAGCCTCCCGAGTAGCTGGGACTACAGGCGTACATCATCACACCCAGCTAATTTTTGTATTTTTAGTAGAAACAGGGTTTCACCATGTTGGCCAGAATGGTCTCGATCTCCTGACCTCATGATCTGCCTGCTTCGGTCTCCCAAAGTGCTGGGATTACAGGCGTGAGCCACTGTGCCTGGCCCTTATTTCTCTTTTTTGTCCTTTCGATAATTGCTATTCTAACTAGATTGCGATGATACCTCATTGTGGTTTTGATTTGCATTTCCCTGCTGATTGGTGAGGTTGAGCATTTAAAAAATATGTTTGTTACAAAAAATTAGCCGGGCGTGGTGGCAGACACCTGTAGTCCCAGCTGCTCGGGAGGCTGAGGCAGGAGAATGGCGTGAACCCGGGAGGCAGAGCTTGCAGGGAGCTGAGATCACGCCACTGTACTCTAGCCTGGGTGACAGAGCGAGACTCCCTCTCTCTCTCTCTCTCTCTCTCTCTCGCTCTCTCTCTCTCTCTCTCTCTCTCTCTCTATATATATATATATATTTGTTGGCCATTTGTACATCTATATATTCTTT
>NW_012101991.1:111453-150441 GCF_000951045.1 Mandrillus leucophaeus | reverse complement strand
CTCTCTCTCTCTCTCTCTCTATATATATATATATATTTGTTGGCCATTTGTACATCTATATATTCTTTCCAGAAATGTCTGTTTAGGTCATTTTACTCTTTCTAAATTAGCTTGTGTGTATTTTTGCTGTTGGGATGTTTGAATTCCTTGTATATTCTGGATATTAATCCCCTGTCAGATGAATAGTTTGTAAATATTTTGTCCTATTCTTTAGGGTGGCTTTTCATTCTGTTGATCTTTTGCTTGGCAGAAGATTTTTGGTGTGCTGTGCAGAAGCTTGTTAGTTTAGCATACTCTCATTTGTTTATTATTGCATTTGTTGCTTGTGCTTTTGAAGTCTCATTCATAAAATATTTTCCCAGACCAGTGTCCTGAAGTGTTTCTTCTATATTTTCTTCTAATAGTTTTATAGTTTCGTGTCTTACATTTAGGTCTTTGATCCACTTTGAGAAGATTTTTGTATAGAGTGAGAGGTGAGGGTCTAGTGTCATTCTTTAGTATATGGATGTCCAGTTTTCCCAGCACCATTTATTGAAGAGACTGTCCTTTCCCCAACAAATATTCTTGGTGCCTTTGTCAAAAATCAGTTGGCTATAGGCTGGGCATGGTGGCTCATGCCTGTAATTCTGACACTTTGGGAGGCCAAGGCTGGTGGATCGCTTGAGCCCAGAGTTCGAGACCAACCTGAGCAATATGGTGAAACACCATCTCTTTAAAAACATCAGTTGACTGTAGATATGTAGATTATGTTCTGGGTTCTCTATTCTGTTCCATTGTCCTATATATCTGTTTTTATGCCAGCAGCATGCTGTTTTGGTTACTATAGCTTTGTAGTATATTTTGAAGTGTGGTACTGTGATGTCTGTAGCTTTGTTCTTTTTCCTAAGGATTGCTTTGGATATTTGGTGTATTTTTAAATTCCCTACAACTTTTAAATTTTTATACTACATTTCAATAGAATTTATTTATGTTTGGGCCACATCTATATGCAATTCTGACCCATATGCCCTGTCTAATAACTCTGGGAGCACTTTTAGGGCAGGATAACACTGTGCCTAACAGGGCGCCTGGTGCATAGTAGTTGATCACTAAATTGAATTGCCTTATGATGCTTCTCATCATTCTCTCTTTAAGACAAAACAGTGATGTCAAGTATTCTTGTTAATTTTGGTCTGCATGTGGCTTTCAAAAGCCTCCAAATGCAGAGTTTATGTAGCACTGCATGAAACTCCAGGGATGTTTTTTTCAGAATGCTTGTTCAAGCTCACAAAAGCCCTTTATGAGTTCCTCCTCAGGCTCATTATATCATCCTCTAAGCCATTAAATCAATCTATTTCAATTAGATAATGACTCCCACTTTGAATCTGTGTAAAATCCATCCCCACCTCACTGTGTATCTCCAGCAGCAGATTTCCAATGTCTTGACAGCAGCAGGGCTTTTGTCCTCCCTGTATCCCTGCAGCCACTAGGGGCCAAAGACCAATTTGCTGTAATGAATTTAATATGTTTGGTCTGAGCCATATAATTCCAGGCCAAGCAGAGAGGGCCCCTGTTAGGGTTACTTTCCATTAAGTGAATCAAAGAGGCATGTTAGCAACTGCAGGCTGAATGTGCAAACCCTCTTGATGCCAACCTCATTTTAAGTCCAGCCAGCTTCCAGTCATTTTATGGACTGCCTCAAGACCATTTTGGCAGCAGTTTATTGTGCCTCTGGCTCCTAGAAACTATACTAGACCACTCCCAAGCATGTATTTCAACTCTTGGAAGACGAGCTTGTTGATTTCTCATCTAAGAGTTGGCTTTTGTTAGTGACAAGAGATGGTTTTACAAGCAATCAATTTCTTAGATATTTTGGAAACCTGTTTCTGTGTGTGTGTGAGGCAAAGTATACCTGAAAATTGTGTTTTCAAAGGAAGGCAAATACAGAAAAGGGTAAGGATTGCCATACTTTAAGGATTTTAAGAGAGTATTCTTTTCTAGTTCTATGCCTCTAGAAATAGTCTACTCAGACTTCCACTGCTCAGGACATTCATCTTAAGTGGACATTCCAAGGCCCTTGACAAGGTAGATGCTGAATATCTGTTAGATGCATGCAATCATTAATTTTTTTATTTTACCAACCTTAGCAGCAGATACCTGGCTAGGTGTTAGGGAAATCAAAGATGAATTTAAAAAGATACCTGTGTTTAAGGAGCTCACAGTTTGAATCTGGTATAGGAAACACAAACAAGAAGGATGTTATGAGGGCTTTCATAAAGATACAGGAACATTCTTATTATTAAAGAAAACTTGGAACCATTTTCAATGACCATTTAAAGGCCATTTAAATTGAATCCATTTAAAGTGGAGACCAACTTTTCTAATTCCAAATAAATTGGAAAAGGTTTGTTTGAGAATTTGTCTTGAAAAATAAAGCTAAAAATATAAAAATAATTTTTATTTAATTAAATTTAGATTATTATTTAATTTTGCCTATACTGTCATTCTTAGAACATACAAATAATCAGAATAACATTTTTGGTGGAAAGTAGCATTACGGCAGGAAGGTAATACATAACAGAGGGTTATTTTGCAAAAATATTTGGAGTTTAATTGGTTTTTCCAAAGACCAGTGTTAACTTTTGATATCCAAATCATTTTATTTCACATTCCTATATTTCCTTGTCTATTGATTTTTGTTGTCTTCAATTGCTAATGCATCTAAACCTCCTGGATTTTCATTTGTCAGTAATTTTCCATGTGATTCTAGCAGTTTTCTAAGAAAAAAACTTTTTTCACTTTTGTAAAATCCTACATTGTTTGCAAGATTTGCCGTTTCACATGCAGTTGAAAAGACTTTGGAACCAGAGGAAGGAGGATAGACTCCAGTGTGAAGTTGGGTGGCATGTTTTGGTGGGGATTTATATTGTTGATAAAGAGTTGATTAGTAAACATTTTCATGTTATGATGACGATTGGTACTTTTCAAATTCTTAGTTATGGGGATTTTCACAATGAATATTTAGATAATGATAATAATCTGCAATCCACCAAGAGCTCAGGTGGCACAAAAATGGAGATGCTAGAATTAAAAAAGAAATACATTTACTACTGGGTAAGAAGTAGTTGTATTCTCATGACTGATTCAAATGATAAATTCCTGTATGAATAATATGACTTATCCATTAACATGATCAATATTAGTTGCAAACTTATGGAACCAAACTTGTTTGAGATCACAGGAATTACGGTTATTTCACTTACAACCAAATATGTCCTTGAGGTTTTCTAATTCTAAAGTTAGTGAGTACTCTTTCACCACATGATTGGCTCCCAAATGTATCCTGGGAGATGCTACTTTCATTACTCTATTTAATTACTTTCCCAGAATCTCAATCCTTACAGGATGCTAGAAAGATAGCTCAAAGTGTCTTTTTTTTTTTAACATGCCAACCAAGCATTGCTTTAGTAAGACAATAAAGATGTCTCCTAGAGTGGTGGAATTCTACTGAATCAAGTAGCAAACCATTTGCTAGTTTGTTAAATGGCATATCTTGTTAAATGGACTACCATGAAGTAGAATATTTTAGGCAGATTATGCACAATTTTTTATGATAGCTTATGCACAAATATGTATACATAATCATAAATATATACCTAAAATATTCAAGAGTTTAATCAGTTTTTTCCAGCACCAGTGTTCCCTTTTGATATCCAGAATTTTAGGTAGATTAAGCACAAATATTTATGAGATTTTCATGATACCAAGGTATATTATTCTTAATCTTCCAGAATATTTATTATGCATATGATGTATAAGATATACCCCTTAAGGTCTTGTGGGAAAATAGTTTGAAAAAATAGAGCCAGCCCAATACCCAAAGTAAGATTACTGAGGGCAGAAGAGTATCCAACTAACAGAAACGAACTATAATGGTCCCATGCCAGAGTGGGAAGACAACATTAGGTTTAGGGACTGCAGGTTCAGGACTGCCTTTTAGTTTCAAGTGACAAAAATCTAACACATGCTAGCTTTAACTCAATAATGGGAATTTATAGGCTCATAAAACTAAACTCAGGACAAAGGATAATACTGGCCTCAGGAATGACAATGCTGGTGTCCCTTGATGCTCTCAAGGCTCTCTCTCTCCATTTCGGTCTGGCATCTGCTTTTCATCTGTACTGACTTCACTCTCTTACCTCTGCATCCTCTTTCTGCACATGATGGGCAACAGGAATCTCTCAAGTCAACCCAACAACTCTGCCACCAGAAGAGTAAAGAACTTCTGTCCCATTAATCTCAGGTGGAAAAATTTCAGGGCAGATCTTAGTTAGGGTCAGTTGCAACTGACCATCACTGACCATGACTTGTCATCCTGTCTTCCACATTTGAGGACAGGAGGATACCCTAACTGGGCTAGCCCTGGTCTTCTGAACTCTCATGAGGCCAAAGGGATAGATTATGTTACCAGAGAAATGGAGAGAAGCTGGGCAGAAATAGACAACAGCCACTGAAAGGATAAAATCCTTACCTTCTATTACTTTTTGTCTCTCGTCTCTTAGTTGTATGGTTTTACATGTTGCATATGGATTCTCATATAGGCCAGTTAACCTTAGGTTAATCTGACTTGGACTTGAGTTACATTTTCATTAGTTTAGGACTAGACTGTGAAACAGAGTTTATGTGTGAAGTAATTTACAGATGGCCTGACTTTGGTTTTGTGAGCCTATTTATTGTATCTAAACCTGAGAAATAGCATGGGGTTTTTTCCTCCTTTAATTTAATTTTAGCTGTGATTCGATAGATTGGGTGTGTCAAGAAACACATTGAAAGTCTCAGTTGAAAATAAATTTGTTTCTAAAAATGTTCCATTTTCTCTCAAAATGCTATGAGAAAAATTCAATAAAACCTCTTTCATCTCCTTAAATGAAGAGACCAATAGTAATTTAAATGGATTTTAATAGTATTTATGGTTTTTAATGTTTATACTGTAAGTATATTTACTAATATACATATGGGTTACATTTCTTTATGGCCTTGAAACTAGTTTTAAAAGTCATTAAGAACACCAAAAATTATTTAGCTGGTAAAATTTTCCTTTGGCTTTGTTTAAAGAATCAGTCTACCCTCAGATGAATAAATTCTATATTGAGCATTCAATAGTCCTGAACTCTGAACCAGGAGCAGTAGCAGACAAAGCAAAAGGCTTTAACGAGTTTACTATGTAGTTAAGGAGACAGGTCAAAGACTTGAAATAAGAGAGAAATACGCGTGGCCTTGTATGACACGTACATAAGCCAACAATATGATGAAAGGCGTTCAAGAGCATGATCAGCTGCAGAGGCTTCAAGGCACTAGTTAGATTGGGAGAACATTGTAGTCAAATAATAACGACATTATTTTTCAGTCATTCTCACATTACTGCTGACTTATGCCAGCTTAAATCCCCATTTGTGTTTGTAGCACACATATTTAAACTAAGGTGGTGTAAGGTGATGTGACAAACAAACCCTAAATTATATAATGGCTTAGACATAATAAAGCTCAATATGGGTGTTCATGACTGCCAGTTAGTGACTCAGAAACTCAGGCTACTTCTGCCTTGTGGCTCTGCCATCTTCAAAACAGCTTCCAAAAGGATGCTTTGCTCATCGGAGCCAATCTGGAGGAAGGAGGGAACAGAAGAAAAGAGCATCCGTTGCAGGTTTTTGTGAGTCAAGCCTGAAAGCGGCACACATTCCTTCCGTTCACATTCTGATGAGTAGAAGTCAGGTCCATGACTTTGTCTAACTGGCTAAGAAATGTCACCTAGTTGTGGGCCAAGGATGAAGAGACAGGTTAGGTGAATAGTTAGCCATAACATCCGTGAATATCAAATTCAAGAAACAAAAAGAGAGGGGAGACAAAGTACTACTTGACATGTGTTTGTTGATGACTCACCCACCATCATTTACTAAACTTGTACTCTGAATCTTATTAATTTTGTAATCTGAATCTTATTAATTTCTCCAATGCCAGACAGTGTTTTGTGGAATGGGTTCAAAGACGGATGAACATTTTTTGGATATTCTCAGCTTGTACACATGTATATGTGCATAGCTAGGGAAGCACAACAGTAAAGCCTCATCACACCCTCATGCAGAAGGCTGTGTGGTATAAGATTGTGTGTTTGTGTGTGTGTGAGTTAAGTGGATGGGTGCATGTGTATCTCCACAAATAATACCCATATATATGAAACCTTGATATTCTGCATGTTTCTCAAATTAAGTGGATATAAATTTTAATGTTCCCAGTGGAGACATAAATAATAACTTTTCAAAACTTGTTCTTTCATTTACACAAGGTAATTTTCGCATTTTGGTTGAATGGAAACACCCTGTTTTGGAGATGCTGTTTATTATGGGTTAAATTGTGTTCCCCATGATGCTATCTTAAAATCTTAACCCTTATACCTGTGAATGTGACCTTATTTGGAGATAGAATCTTTGTAGATATAATTGGGTTAATATGAGGTCCTACTGGATTATGGCAAACACTAACCCAATGACTAGTGTCTTTAGACACTAGACTGAGAGGATGTCTGGACTCAGGGAAACACAGAGGACTCACTTTGTGAGTCCTCCTCACAAAGCAGGACATGAGGAGAAGATGAAAGCAGTCATTGGAGTGATGTGTCCCCTAGCCGAAGAACATCAAGGGTTACCAGTGACCACCAGAACCTAGAAGAGAGCATGGAACAGATTCTCCCTCAGAACTTCCATAAGAGACCAACCCTGCCAACACTGAATTTCAGACTTCTAGCTTCCAGAATTGTGAGAGAATAAATTTCTGCTGTTGTAAGCCATTTACTTTGTGGTAATTTGCTATGGCAGCCCAGGAAACTAATATATATGTTATACATTTATTTATATTATGGTTGTTTTCCTCTTATAAATGTTTAACTTACACATTTTCATGGATATAAAGAAAGGTATGAACACCATAAGCACTGTGACTATTCCCAATGCCAAAAAATAAGGCTAATAGTTGCCTTTATAAAATCACTCTGGGTGGCTGGCAAGATGGCGGAATAGGAACAGCTCCAGTCTGCAGCTGTCAGCGAGATCAATGCAGAAGATGGGTGATTTCTGCTTTTCCAACTGAGGTACCCGGCTCATCTCATTGGGACTGGTTAGTCAGTGGGTGCAGCCCACGGAGGGGAAGCTGAAGCAGGGTGGGGTGTTGCCTCACCTGGGAAGCGCAAGAGGTGGTGGATCTCCCTTTCCTAGCCAAGGGAAGGCATGAGGGAGTGTGCCATGAGGAATGGTGCATTCTGGTCCAGATATGACTTTTCATATGGTCTTCGCAACCCACAGACCAGGAGATTCCTTAAGGTGTCTACACCACCAGGGCCCTTGTTTCAAGCACCAATTTGCACAGACACTGAGCTAGCTGCAGGAGTTGTTTCTCATACCCCAGTGGCACCTGGAACACCAGCAAGACAGAACTGTTCACTCCCTTGGAAAGCGGGCTGAAGTCAGGGAGCCAAGTGGTCTAGCTCAGCAGATTCCACCCCCCATGGAGCCCAGCAAGCTAAGATCCACTGGCTTGAAATTCTCGCTTCCAGCACAGCAGTCTGAAGTCAACCTGGGATGCTTGAGGTTGGTGGGGGGAGGGGCATCTGCCATTACTGAGGCTTGAGTAGGTGGTTTTCCCCTGACAGTGTAAACAAAGCCGCCTGGAAGTTCAAACGGGGTGGAGCCCACTGCAACTTGGCAAAGCCACTATAGCCAGACTGCCTCTCTAGATTCTTCCTCTCTGGGCAGGACATCTCTGAAAAAAAGGCCACAGCCCCAGTCAGGGGCTTATAGATAAAATTCTCATCTCCCTGGGAAAGAGCAGCTGGGGGAAGGGGCAGCTGTGGGCACAGCTTCAGCAGACTTAAACATTCCTGCTGCTGGTTCTGAAGAGAGCAGGGGATCTCCCAGCACAGTGCCCGAGCTGTGCTAAGGGACAGATTGCCTCCTCAAGTGGTTCCCTGACCTCAGTGCCTCCTGACTGGGAGACATCTCCCAGCAGGGGTCGACAGACACCTCATACAGGAGAGCTCTGGCTGATATCTGGCAGGTGCCCTGCTGTGACGAAGCTTCCAGAGGAAGGAATAGGCAGCAATCTTTGCTGTCTGCAGCCTCTGCTGGTGATACCCAGGCAAACAGGGCTGGAAGTGGACCTCCAGCAAACTCCAGCAGACCTGCAGCAGAGGGGCCTGACTGTTAGAAGGAAAACTAACAAACAGAATGAAATAGCATCAACATCAACAGAAAGGACATCCATGCAGAAACCCATCCAAAGGTCACCAGCATCAAAGACCAAAGGTAGATAAATCCAAGAAGATGAGGAAAAACCAGCACAAAAAAGTTGAAAAAAATCCAAAAACTGGAATACCTCTTCTCCTCCAAAGGATCCCAGCTCTTCACCAGCAAGCAAATATAACTGGACAGAGAATGAGTTTGGTGAATTGACAGAAGTAGGCTTCAGAAGGTGGGTAATAACAAACTCCTCTATGCTAAAGGAGCATGTTCTAACCCAATACAACGAAGCTAAGAACCTTGAAAAAAGGGTTGAGGAATTGATAACTAGAATAACCAGTTTAGATAAGAACAATAAATGACGTGATGGAGCTGAAAAACACAGCATGAGAACTTCGTGAAGCATACACAATTATCAATAGCTGAATCGATCAATCGGAAGACAGGATATCAGAGATTGAAGATCAACTTAATGAAATAAAGCGTGAAGACAAGATTAGAGAAGAAAGAATGAAAAGGAATGAACAAAGCCTCCAAGAAATTTGAGACTATGTGAAAAGACCAAACCTACATTTGACTGGTGTACCTGAAAGTGACGGGGAGAATGGAGCCAATTTGGAAAACACTCTTCAGGATATTTTCAAGGAGAACTTCCCTAGCCTAGCAAGACAGGCCAACATTCAAATTCAGGAAATATAGAGAACACTACAAAGATACTCCTTGAGAAGAACAACCCCAAGACACATAATCATCAGATTTACCAAGGTTGAAATGAAGGAAAAAATGTTAAGGGCGGCCAGAGAGAAAGGTTGGGTTACCCACAAAGGGGCGCCCATCAGACTACCATGGATCTCTCTGCAGAAACCCTACAAGCCAGAAGACAGTAGGGGCCAATATTCAATACTCTTAAAGAGGAGAATTTTCAACCCAGAATTTCACATCCAGCCAAACTAAGCTTCATAAGTGAAGGAGAAATAAAATCCTTTACAGACAAGCAAATGCTAAGATATTTTTGTCACCACAGGCCTGCCTTACAAGAACTCCTGAAGGAAGTGCGAAATATGGAAAGGAAAAACCAGTACTAGCCACTGCAAAAACATAGCAAATTGTAAAGACCATCGACACTATGAAGAAACTGCATCAACTAACAGGCAAAATAACCAACTAGCATCATAATGACAGGATCAAATTCACACATAACAATATTAACCTTAAATGTAAATGGACTAAATGCCCCAATTAAAAGACACAGACTGGAAAATTGGATAAAGTGTCAAGACCCTCCAGTGTGCTGTATTCAGGAGACCCATCTCACATGCAAAGACATACATTGACTCAAAATAAAGGGATGGAGGAACATTTACCAAGCAAATGGAAAGAGAGAAAAAAAAAAGCAGGAGTTGCAATCTTAGTCTCTGATAAAACAGACTTTAAACCAACAAAGATCAAAAAAGACAAAGAAGGGCATTACATAATGCTAAAGGGATCAATGCAACAAGAAGAGCTATCCTAAATATATATGCACCCAATACAGGAGCACCCAGATTCATAAAGCAAGTTCTTAGAGATCTACAAAGAGACTTAGACTCCCACACAATAATAGTGGGAGACTTTAACACCCCACTGTCAATATTAGATCAATGAGACAGAAAATTAACAAGGATATTTAGGACTTGAACTCAGCTCCGGACCAAGTGGACCTAATAGACATCTACAGAACTTGCCACCCCAAATTAACAGAGTATACATTCTTCTCAGCAACACATCACACTTATTCTAAAATTGACCACATAATTGGATGTAAAACACTCCTCAGCAATGCTAAAGAACAGAAATCATAACAGTCTCTCAGACCACAATGCAATCAAATTAGAACTCAGGATTAAGAAACTCACTCAAAACTGCACAACTACATGGAAACTGAACAGCCTGCTCCTGAATGACTACTGGGTAAATAACAAAATTAAGGCAAAAATAAATAAGTTATTTGAAACCAATGAGAACAAAGTTACTATGTACCAGAATTTCTGGAACACAGCTAAAACAGTGTTTAGAGGGAAATTTATAGCACTAAATGCCCACAGGAGAAAGCAGGAAAGATCTAAAATCGACACCCTAATATCACAATGAAAAGAACTAGAGAAGCAAGAGCAAACAAATTCAAAAGTAGCAAAAGACAAGAAATAACTAAAATCAGAGCAGAACTGAAGGAGATGGAGACACCAAAACCCCTTCAAAAAATCGTTGAATCCAGGAACTGTTTTTTGAAAAGATTAACAAAATAGACTGCCAGCCAGGCTACTAAGAAAAGAGAGAAGAGTCAAATAGACACAATAAAATGATAAGGGGGATATCACCACTGATCCCACAAAAATACAAACTACCATCAGAGAATATTATAAATACCTCTATGCAAATAAACTAGAAAATCTAGAAGAAATGGATAAATTTCTGGACATATAAACCCTCCCAAGACTCAACCAGGAAGAAGTCAAATCCCTGAATAGATCAATAACAAATTTTGAAATTGAGGCAGTAATTAATAGCCTACCAACAAAAAAAGCCCAGAACCAGATGGATTCACAGCCGAATTCTACCAGAGGTACAAAGAGGAGCTGGTACCATTCCTTCTGAAACTATTCCAAGCTATAGAAAAAGAGGGAATCCCTCCTAACTCACTTTATGAGGCCAGCATCATCCTGATACGAAAACCTGGCATAGACACAACAAAAAAAGAAAATTTCAGGCCAATATCCCTGATGAACATCATGTGAAAATCCTCAATAAAATACAGGCAAACTGAATTCAGCAGCACATTAAAAGGCTTATCCACCATGATCAAGTTGGCTTTATCCCTGGGATGGAAGACTGGTTCTACATATGCAAATCAATAAACATAATCCATAACATAAACAGAACCAATGACAAAAACCACATGATTATGTCAATAGATGCAGAAAAGGTCTTCGATAAAATTCAACACCCTTTATGCTAAAAACTCTCAGTAAACTAGGTATCGATGGAACGTATCTCAAAATAATAAGAGCTATTTATGACAAACACACAGTATCATACTGAATGGGCAAAAGCTGGAAGCATTCCCTTTGAAAACCAGCACAAGACAAGGATGCCCTCTCTCAGCACTCCTATTCAACATAGTATTGGAAGTTCTGGCCAGGACAATCAGGCAAGAGAAAGATATAAAGGATAGTCAAATAGGAAGAGAGGAAGTCAAATTGTCTGTTTGCAGATGACATGATTGTATATTTAGAAAATCCCATTGTCTCACCCCAAAATCTCCTTAAACTGATAAACAACTTCAGCAAAGTCTCAGAATATAAAATTCATGTGCAAAAATCACAAGCATTCCTATACACCAATAATAGACAAATAGCCAAATCATGAGTGAACTCCCATTCACAATTGTGACAAAGAGAATAAAATACCTAGGAATACAACTTATAAGGGATGTGAAGGACCTCTTCAAGGAGAGCTACAAACCACTGCTCAAAGAAATCAGAGAGGACAAAAACAAATAGAAAAATATTCCATGCTCATGGATAGGAAGAATCAATATTGTGAAAATGGCCATACTGTCCAAAGTAATTTATAGATTAAGTGCTATCCCCATCAAGCTACCTTTGACTTTCTTTACACTTTCTTTACAGAAATAGAAAAAACTACTTTAAATTTCATATGGAACCAAAAAAGAGCCTGTATAGCCAAGACAATCCTAAGCAAAAAGAACAAAGCTGGAAGCATCATGCTACCTGATTTCAAACTATATTATAAGGCTACAGTAACCAAAACAGCATGGTTATGGTACCAAAACAGATATATAGACCAATGGAACAGAACAGAGGCCTCAGGAATAATGCCACACAGCATGGTGCTGGTATTAAAACAGTTATATAGACCAGTGGAACAGAACAGAGGCCTCAGAAATAACACAACACATTTACAACCATCTGATCTTTGACAAACCTGACACAAACAAGCAATGGGGAAAGGATTATCTATTTAATAAATGGTGTTGGGCAAACTGGCTAGTCATAGGCAGAAAATAGAAACGGGACCGCTTCCTTCCTTACACGTTATATAAAAATTAACTCAAGATGGATTAAAGACTTAAACATAACACCTAAAACCATAAAAATCCTAGAAGCAAACCTAGGCAATACCATTCAGGATATAGGCATGGGCAAAGACTTCATGACTAAAACACCAAAAGCAACAACAACAAAAGCCAAAGTTGACAAATGGGATCTGATTAAATGAAAGAGCTTCTGCACAGCAAAAGAAACTAATATCAGAGTGAAGAGGCAACCTACAGAATGGGAGAAAATTTTTGCAATCTACCCATCTGACAAAGGGCTATTATCCACAATCTACAAGGAACTTAAACAAATTTACAAGAAAAAAAACAACCCCATCAAAAAGTGGGCAAAGGATGTGAACAGACACTTCTCAAAAGAAGACATTTCTGAAACCAACAGACAAAAAAAGTTCATCATCACTGGTCATTAGAAAAATGCAAATCAAAAGCACAATGAGATACCATCTCATGTCATGCCAGTTAGAATGATAATTATTAAAAAGTCAGGAAACAACAGATGCTGGATAGGATGTGGAGAAATAGGAATGCTTTTACACTGTTGGTGGGACTGTAAACTAGTTCAACCATTGTGGAAGACAGTGTGATGATTCCTCAAGGATCTAGAACCAGAAATACCATTTGACCCAGCAGTCTCATTACTGGGTACATACCCAAAGGATTAAAAATCATTCTACTATAAAGACGCATGCACACATATGTTTATTGCAGCACTATTCACAATAGCAAAGACTTGGAACCAACCCAAATGCCCATAAATGATAGACTGGATAAAGAGAATGTGGCACATATACACCATGGAATACTATGCATCCATAAAAAGGATGAGTTCATGTCCTTTGCAGGGTCATGGATGAAGATGGAAACCATCATTCTCAGCAAACTAACACAGGCACAGGAAACCAAACACCACATGTTCTCACTTCTAAGTGGGAGTTGAACAGTGAGAACACACGGACACAGGGAAGGGAACATCACACACTGGGACCTGTCAGGGGGTGAGGAGCTAGGGGAGGGATAACATTAGGAGAATTACCTAATATAGATGACGGGTTGATGGGTGCAGCAAACCACCATGGCACTTGTATGCCTATGTAACAAACCCGCACGTTCTGCACATGTATCCCAGAACTTAAAGTATAATTTAAAAAAAGAGAAAGTTCAAACAAAAAATATTTTAAAAAATCACTTTGGTCTTAAAAACAATTGACTCTGAGAATACTTTCCACAACCTAGCCAGAGTACAAGCAAAGGAGCATCTGTATCATTCAAGTCATTCATATACATTTATCTTATGAGAGACGTACGTAATTGCATTACGTATATAGAAGGAACAGAAAACTATATAGAAAATCAATTCCTCTTTTTCCAATTTATGGAATGTCTTGGATGGTGGGAATTTCATTTTTCTTACAAATGAGCATTCAAGACCCCCAAACTAGCAATTCCTATAGACCTGTTCCCAAAAAATCAGTCAAGACTCAGTGCCTCTGAGCTTCACTCAAGGTAAGCTGGAGGTTGACCTGCCAGCCAGGGGTCACCAAGTGTTTCAGGTTGTCCTGCCTCCATGAGACCAGTGAATCTGATCCTGATGTCAATATTGACAGGGCTATGTCTCAGGCTGGGCCACACTGAGGAGTTGTCCTCACTTTCCAATCACCTAGCTCTGTCCATTGTAGTGGATCAGTCACACCACATTTGAGAGTAGGAGGTAGACATTCATGATGGTTTTGTAAGCAAACGTGCCTTTTCTTCCATCTTCTTAGAATACATTCGGCACTTCCAGAATAGTTACTATTCAAGGAGCTTCCTACTTTTATTGAGGAACTGGTACAGGCAGCTGAAGCTTGTAGTAGCATTTTAGATTTTATATTTGGTTATGATTACATTAATGGAAGAACATACTTTTGTATGTTCTTCAATTTCAGAACATGTAAGAAAGTTTACTCAGATACCACTCAGTTTGACATGATTATTGACGGAAAGGCTAGGATCAAAATATTCATATTAATGATGCCAGGCACAGCATCAGTTTTTCAGGTCACAGCACTTGGTGAAGTAGCATAAACTGCAATTAATTTAAAAGGTTGAATTTCTGATTCCCTGGATATGTTGACATGCAAATCTTATAGTTTACCTGAGAGTAAGAATGAATGAATTGAGATTGCATCATTTCTCAAGAAGATTGGGTGAAGAATGGGCAAGATTCTTCGTACTGAGCCATAAAATATTAAGAAAGCAGTAATTGCAAAGAGTTCTCTTATCCATTCTTTTAAAGCACAGGGAACACATGAAAACAATTTCCTGTACTTTGTCTTTGATTTAATGCTTGCTATGGACATGTGTTACATTTTAATGGGGGTGTGGTTAGAGGAGAAATGGTACACAATCTATATAGTCAACAAAAGTGTGGTGGGTAAGATTCTCACAGAGGTGGAAACAATTATATTATTGACAAAATAAATTTGATTTGGGATACTTGACAACATTCTATTATCTATTTCCATGTTGTTTATAATGCTGCAACCCCTTTGCTTCTCAGAAAGGTCCCCTATAATTATTTCTCCTGCTGGTTTGTTTTGTTGGTTTAAGTAAACACCTTTTACAAGGGGGTGCTTGGGATTGGGTCATGTATAATGTTTGTGGCAGAAGAAAAGACATTGACAATACACAACAACAACCAACTAATGGGGTTGGAAGTTTATAAATAGAAATCCTAGTTGAACTAAAAATGGAAAATCCAAGTAATGAGTCTTAATTTGAAAAGTGACAATCTTAGACTGTGTGTTTCTCAGGGTTCTGAAGACTCCTTTTGCATTTTACTTTCCTGAAATGTTTAACTCATAAAATAGCAAAGGAATAAAATAAAATATAGGCTCAAGGTTTAAAACACTCTCCTAAAGGTGGGACAAATTTTCTTCTGGAGTGTTGACTTTTCACTTGGACCTAGCAATATGTAGGAAAATGCCCCAGAGGTTGGAAATATTCTTTTATGATGAATCAATATCTTAATTGTTTCTAAAATCCTCTTAACTGGCCCGTCACTTCTGCTAATAAAAAATACCACAAAAATGATATAGTCTAGATGAATTATGCCAAAATATGACTCTAAGAGAGTTTACATCTCAGAACAGTTTGACATGATTATTGACAGAAAGGCTAGGATCCAAATATTCACATTAATGATGCCAGGCACAGCATCAGTTTTTCAGGCCACAGCACTTGGTGAAGTAGCATAAACTGCAGTTAATTTCAAAGGTTGAATTTCTGATTCCCTGCATAAGTTGACATAGCTTCATCATCTCATGCTGGTAGAAAGTAACTTTTACCATTTATTTCTATCAGAAGACAGAACTGGGAAGGAAATATAATAAATGAATTAGAAAAAAGACAGACAGAAAGAAAGGAAGAAAGAAAAGCCAGAATCCCCAGCTAGGAATTTAAAAAATAATTTCTTAGAATTCAAAGCAAATAGTTCAGTCAGGTAATAGAGAACAGTAAAAAATAGGTGCTACTGCTTCTGCAAGGCATTTAGTGTCTTCATCTTTTCAGAGTGCTGATTGGGGCACTCAAATAAACCTGAATTTTTCCAATTATATAGGGCACAGAAAAACTTTACCTTTACTCAGGAACACATAAGTCACAGAAGGAGGAAACGCATAAACCTGTCAAATGTATTTTTATATCCAAAATTAAGAAATGCAGATCAAAATACCTAGTTAGAAAGGTTTACTTTTTATGCTAAAATTGAACACTTATAAGAGGTTGGGTGACATGGATACTTTTATATGTGGTTGTCTGGAAGATGTTACCAAATAATTTGACAATATGTGTAAAAGAGCTTGAAAATGCTCATACACTGTTGCCAAGTAATTCTATTTTTAGAAAGTAGTCAGAGATGTGTTCAAAGATACATGAACAAAGATGTTCATTATGGTTATTTACGTTAGGGAAAAAAATAGAAATAAAAGCCCTACCTGTCAGATAAGAGGAGGAAGCCGGCTAGGCGCGGTGGCTCACGCCTGTGGTCCCAGCACTCTGGGAGGCCAAGGTGGGCAGATTACCTAATGTCAGGAGTTCGAGACCAGCCTGGACAACATAGTGAGACCCCATCTCTACTGAAAATACAAAAATTAGCCGGGAGTGGTGGCATGCACCTGTCATCCCAGCGACTTGGGAAGCTGAAGCAGGAGAATTACTTGAACCTGAGAGACAGAGTTGCGAGAGCCGAGATTGTGCCACCTCACTCCAGCCTGGGCAACAGAGTGAGACTATCTCAAGAAAAAGAAAAACAAAGAGGAGAAAGCCTAAATAAATTGTCATATGTCTGTGTAATAGACTATTCAGCAGCCATTAAACAAGTGAGACTGCAGAGCCCTAGGGTTCATGAGTAAAACTTGAATTTGGCTCAGAATGTGCCAGATCCCATCATCTCAAACATCCCAGAAGAGGGAACAAGGTTGAGCCTGTGAGTGAGACCTCAAAGAACTGAAACCCGGAGCACAACTCGGGGCCACCACAGCTGCCTGTGGGGGGGTCTAAGCTATCAAGTGCATGACAGTAGCAGTGACTTGTCATAGTCCACCGGGCTGTGAGAAGAGGGGACAGTGTTCAACATGTGAAGATGAGTAAGAAGACCCTCACCAGATGCCAGAACCTTGATCTTGAACTTCCCAGCCTCGAGAACTGAGAAATTTCTGTTCTTTATAAATTACTAAGCCTCAGGCACTCATATAGCAGCACAAAAACAGACTAAAACACACATACTACACATATTTTGAAGAAATTTATAGAGGTAAAAGTTTGTGTTGTCAACTTAAATGTATACTGTTTATATAGTCTTATACAGTCTGATTTTTAAATGTCAGTACCTGTGTTCTGTTGTATTTACTAATCATAACTTATTTTATAAATCTCTCATAGTTAGATTTAGTTTTTCCTAGGATTTTTGTAATTATAAGTAACACTAAAAATGAAAGCACTTAAAAGTGCTCGCAGGTCTCAGGCTAGAGAGTGAAGATGAAGGCTTTTAATTGCCAAGCCATTGAAAGGGGACCTACTGGTGCAGGCATGGAAATGCGTCTTATATTGATGTGAGATATTCACTAATAAACCCAAAAGGCAGGAACATTTTGTTATGTTTACATTTGAAAATTCACCAGAGGCTACAACAGTGGTTACAATGGTTACAAATGATAAATTGCATTGGTTTTCCACAACGAGAACAAAACCTTTAAATAGAATGTGTGCAGGCATGCCTGGTTCTATGCCCAGCAGAGTGACCATTCCACGTGGGCTGATTTGGTGTCTCACCATGCTTTCTGCATTCAGCCTGAGGCCAGGCATGCTCCTGCAGAAGTCATACAAACTATGGAAGGACCATGACCCTCTTCATCACCTATCTCAGCCCTGCCTCTTGGAACCTCACTGCTCCAAACTGTGAAAGAACAGTAACAGTAGTTTCCATCATCATTGTTATCTCACAAGAATAAACAACATGATAGCATGCCATATATATGCCCATCTACTTAGTGAATTTCATAAGTAATCTTTACGCGTGAAGGTAGGTGAGCTGGGAGGAGGAAGGACAGGGGGAGGTAGTGGCATTGTCTCCCTCAGTGCGTCCCTGCCTCAGCCTGAACCGTGAGGTAGCTGTGTCCTTGGGGTCTCCCTTCCGCTGCTCCTCAGAGGGTGACTGCTTCACCCAGAGGAAGGAGACATGCACAGCATCCTTTAATGTAGCCCCTGAATGCAAGCACCATCTTCATTTGGTGCTCAAAGAGACAGATCTGTTCCAAGCTGGAGATTTTCAAGCTCAGTATTGATAATACAGGTGTTGTTTTGCTTTATGTGCAGACTTTGAAACCAAAATCCCTTGTCACCCTTCTCAGAAGCAATTCCTTTGTTACCCTCATTGTATGGAGGAGAAAGCTGGCACCCCAGAGACTGCCAATCCTGAGGCAGCAGGATCACACCCACTGACTTCCAGGTCAATATCACTGCAAAATGGCGACATGCACGAAGACCCTTCATTTTTGCCTGTGGGTGTCCCAGAAAGTCGTGAAACAGAAAATTTCACTGATGTCAAAGAGTCTTCTTCCCCCAGAAGGCTCTAATGAGTAAAGGTGCCCATGAGAACAAAAATTTAATATGAGAGAAACAAAATGTCTGGTAAATCCGTGTATGATAAAGGACTATTTGTTCTGAATAGGTTTTTACTTCATCACCCTTCATCTCACTTGGGGATTTCTTAAGTGTTGCTGGGGGAGGAGAGTGAGAGCTGTCCTGTGGCTTGGCTGAGGGATGACTCTCTGGGAGCCTGCCTGGCCACCAGGGCAGCTGGGCCCCAAGAGGACTTCGTTTTCCCTGAGTTTGAGGATTTGAATTATTTTTCATCTATTTCATTGCAAAAGGGTTAATGTCCTTGTGGTTCCTGGCTCATGGCAAAAATTCCTCCATGACTGGCAGTTTTATAGATGCTGATGAATTTGGTCTGGGATAACATCTTACTAGTTTACCAGGTAAATGCTGGCTTTCCTCGTGTAAATGGAAAATTTAGTGTGAAACTGATTTAATTGCAGGTGAAAATTGACTGCGTGTATCACAGAGGCGGTTTGTCACCACTGAAAAAACCATGTCCTGCTTAGGAAAGAAAGCACCAAAAACCAAAACCGCCTTTCCTTTTCATAAGCAAGTTTCTGCCAAAAGGAAAAGCAGTTTTATTCTTTGTGAACCCACAAAAATGTGATATTTGCCAGTGAGGAAATCACATTTGTGTAACTGTATTAAAGATGTTTTGCTTATCCAGGCGAATGGAGAGAATTTTACCTGAAACTACTTTGGGGGCAGGAGCAAGAGATAATGCTTTTATATGTTTTTAAAAATAGTCTGCCTTGTCTTGGAAATAGAAATTGCTCTAAAAAGTAGACTTGGAAGCACTTTCTAGTCTCTCTGCAGCTGTTAGTCCATCACTGGCTCAGGTTTAGGTAGAACTTCCATAAACCACACTTCGAACTTTTTTTTAGTGAAACATTTTTGATGGATTTAAGCTGTGGCTTAAATCAGTGGCATGAAAGGATGCACATGACAAGATCCCTTTTCCAAAGAACACAGAGCATCGGATACTTCCTGGGGGAGGTGGGCACGCTCTCCAAGTTGAGTTGCCTGCAGCAAGCAGACCACACTGGGCTTCCCAAACTTGTTCCTCTTGCTAATTGTTTCTGCTGGGCCCTCCAGGGCAGTAAACACTGATCTCCAGGGTCCAGATGAGAATGCATGACTTCTGGGGGTCCACCCTTCTGGAACTGATGATAACCACCCATGGCTCTGCAATGCTGGCCTGTATGCCACAGGGTGTGGCAAATCCAGAACCACAGGCCAGAGGCTCTGTGAGGAAGGGAATTGCCTACTCTTGATCAGCTTTAGGAAGGGGCAGGCCTGCCCCCAGCATGTCTCCTCCTCATGCAAGCACAGTCCAATGCCAGGTCTCGGCTCAGTGTTTTCAAAGCAGTCAGAGGCTGTGGCCTTCTTGCCAACAGGTGCCTTCTCAGATCTGCCTCCTGGAATGGTTATTTACCTGTCCCTGCTTTTAAATAATTCACATCTCAATCTATCTATTCTCAGTCCGAGCTCCTTCACCTAGAGAGTTCTGGACTGAGAATAGATTGAGATGCCTCTCAAAAAATGGTGCATGCTGTTGTTATATTCCTGCTACCCCCTCTGTTTAAAGGAGTCCTGGAGAGTGAAGAGTAGAAGAATGCTAATCACAACCAGGTTAATCACTCAGTTTAAACTGGGTGAATAAAGAATGAATTTATGATACACTAATATTTGGATATTAATGATGGTGGTATCAGCTAGTCTTCATGAGGAACAAAAAATGCACTTAAATATCAATATAACAGGATAATGAGCATTTGATATTAGCATAAATTGCTGAAGAGAGGCTGTGACAGCTCCAACTGAAGGTAGCTTCTTAAATTTAGAGCACTGACAGCCTAATAGAGCTTGTTTGAAACGCTACTGTTCTGCTTTAAGGAAGATGATGATGTGGACAACATATCGTCGTCCCTGCCAGCCTTGGTGTTAAAAAGAGAAAAGCCTAAGAGGCAGAAAGATGCTGGAAAGCAGTTAGCTTCGCCCCCTCCCTCAGTACAGAGCCTGCTGGAGTACTTGAGTTGACCAGGAGGACTTCCATCGACCACACAAGTGAGCCTGTTCCATTGCCAGACAGACCCGATTGCCTGAACACTGCTTTTTATATAAAATTCAAATCCACTTTGTGCTAACTTTCACCAAGTCCAATGTCTGGAGTCCCACAGCTCCCATCTCATTCCTCTCCCTCGTGTGACCTGCAACAGTCCCCAGTTTGTAGTGATGGGTGTTCCGGCTCAGCCACCGACATCCCATGGCAGGTGATGTAAACCATGCAAGCTAGTCAATTTTGAAAACATAAATTACAAGCCTAAAAGTGACTGAATACCAGCAACTCGGGTCTCTACTGCCTGTGTCAGCTACAAGGATATTTATTATAACCCAAATGGCCTCCAGATTTTACCAGCCTACATAAATGAATATTGTCACCTCCACATGAATACTGGAATCAAGCTGCTCCAGACCTCGCCTGCTTGTACCTGAGTTTCAATCCCATGAACCCTCCTATACCCTGTTCCATTGCCCAGGTGAGTGAATCCGGAATGCCTAACTGCCTCTGTGAATCAGTTTGGGATTTTCTGTTGCTATGGTCTCAGCCACTTCCCTCAGGCCTCCCTGCACCCACCTCCCTGCTGCTCTGGGCCAAGTTGCTCTGCACGCTCCCACCTCCACCCCAGCCATTTCTGCTGTTTGTCCTCGACGTGCTGTGCTAGCTCAACTGTTCCTTGCATAATGAGATGTGAAACTCGTTAATGAGGATGCCTGCTTCATTTTTGGGGTAATTAACATTAGAAAAACCTTTCTTATATTTATCTGAAATGCATATTCTTTTATTTTCTACAAATATGTGTTCCCCTGTCTTTTGGAGCAGTTTAGACCAAGTTTCTTTGTTTGTAGGGTACAGTGTAGCCTACGTGTGTAATTTCTCTCTCTCTTGCTCTCACCCTTATCTCCTTCTTTCTTAAGATTCCTAGATGGCAGAATGTGTATCTTGATGACTGGCCTGTAATTTTTGCATAGGAGAATGCCACATTTGAACAGAAGCTTCAGCTAGGCATAGTGGCTTATGTGTATAATCCCAGCACATTGGGAGGCCAAGGTGGGAGGATCAATTGACACCAGAAGTTTGAGACCCGTCTGGGCAACATACTACCTAGTTTTCACACACACACAAAAAACATTAGCTGGGGATGATGACATGCACCTGAGTTCCAGCTACTTGAGAGGCTGAGGGGAGAGGCTTGCTTGATTCTGCAAGGTAGAAGCTGTAGTGAGCACAAATCGTACTACTCCACTCCAGCCTGGGTGACAGAGTGAGATCGTGTCTCAAGTAATTATAATAATAATAATGATAATAATAATAATAATAATGATAATAATAATAAGAAGAAGAAGAAGAAGAAGAAGAAGAAAAAGAAAAGCAAAAAACAGAAAAAAAATCCCCAGAAGCTTTATATATGCTCTAGATGATTATAAAAATTGTACAGCCAGGACCTGGACTGCAGATGACTACCTTCCTAGTGTGATATAGACAGTCCCACAAATTTCTTCTCCTCTTTAAAAATACCGCCTTTATTCGTGTGCCTGTCTATCTGCAATTCCAAGGATTCCATCACTACATCCACGTTCAGATGATGTCCTGGGGACTTTCAGATCAACATCGTTTCCGTGGCACAAACACACGGACACAAATCAACACATTGCTCTAACTGGATTCTAGGAGAAGCTACCTCTACTACTTAAACCTAAGTTTGATGGGAAGAGGGATCTGAAAAGTTTCAGTGAACAGGATCCTGGTCGAAGAACAGATCCTCTTAAGGTGCCTTAGGAGGTGTCTGTTGCAAGTTGGGGTGGTGGGTTCCAAAGAAACTGCCAGGCATGTTTAGACTTGCAGCCTTACATTAGTCCCATTTCTAGCTTCCGTGAACTTGATGCTTTAACCTGCCCTACATGCATACGCTAGGCACATCCTGTTCTGGATAACCTCATAATGCCCTTGAGTCGCCCTGCCTTTCTGCCTCCCTTGTTACCTCCCCGCACCCGTTGGTAGGACTCCTTCTCCTCCTGTCTCTGAGATCTTTTCTTAAGTATTACCTTGGCATGCCTACTGGACTCTCTTTGGAGGAGGACACGGTGTCTCTATCAAATCTTCCCATTGGCCCTATTGCACTTCCTCTTTTTGGTCCCCCCTAAGGCCCCTCCCTGGCCCTTCTCAATCCCAACCCCCATGTAGTCAGTCGCATTTATTCTCCTAGTTATTGCCCTCATCACTAGCCTTTCCTCCTCTCAGAGTGGTCTTCATCAAAATCTAAAGTAGACTGTATTTTATTTATTTATTTATTTATTTATTTATTTATTTATTTATTTTTAAGGTGGAGTCTTATTCTGTAGCCCAGACTGGAGTGCAGTGACGTGATCTCGGCTCACCACAACCTCTGCCTCCCAGGTTCAAGAGATTCCCTTGCCTCAGCCTCCTGAGTAGCTGGGATTACAGGGATTTGCCACCACGCCCTGCTAATTTTTTTGTATTTTCAGTAGAGATGGGGTTTCACCATGTCAGTTAGGCTGGTCTCAAACTCCTGACCTCAAATAATCTGCCCTCCTCTGCCTCTCAAAGTGCCGGATTACAGGCATGAGCCACCACACCCGGCCAATACTGTATTTTAATAGGTTTCATTATTATTTAGGGATGGCATGACCAATGGTCTTAGGCCATTCCAGCTGCTGTAATAAAAATAGCATAGACTGGGTAGCTTAACATTTATTTCTCACAGTCCTGGAAGCTGGAAATCCAAGATGAAGGTACCATCTTGGTGTGTGGTGAAGGCCTGCTTTATGGTTCAAAGACGGCTGTTTTCTCACTGTGTCCTCATGAGGCAGGAGTGAGAAATCTTCTCTGGAGTTTCTTTTGTAAAGGACACGAACACCATTCATGAGGTCTCCACCCTCATGACTTAATCACCTCCTAAAGGCCCCACCTCCTAAGACCATCACACTGTGGGTCTGAATTTCAACATATAAATTTGGGGGGAACAAAAACATTCAGAGTACCAGAGGACCAACTGATCAAGAGACAACAGCCATTGAGAAGGTAGTCTGCTATACTCCCAGATCCTAGGAAAGGGAGGGCACATCATGCCACAGGCAACACAGGGAGGCGTTGGGAGGAGTCTGGAGACAGAGAAGGGATGCTGTGGGTGAGATTCTCTACTGTGGCTTCTGCAGGAAGGAACAGGCATGCAGGGGAAGCAGGTATAGGACTGGCTGGTTTGAATGATTTCAGTGACTAGGGCACAGGGGCTGTCCCTAGTTGTGTGTTTAGGGCAGATGGACAGGGGCCCAGAGTGTGAGAGCCTGGTGGAGAAGGTGCTTAGGGGTGAGAGCTGTGGATTGGTTGATTTTGCGCATTTGAAAAAACTGTGCATTTGAAAAATGTGCCCTAGGAGGGGGAACGCAGTCTACTTTACATTTTGATGAAGACCACTTTGTGAGGAGGAAAGGCTTGTGATGAGGACAATTACTAGGAGAATAAATGAGACTGACTACATGGGGCTGGGATTGAGAAGAGCCAGGGAGAAGCCTTAGGAGGGACAAAAAAGAGGAAGTGCAATAGGGACAATGGTAAGGTTTGGTAGAGACACCGTGTCCTCCTCCAAAGAGAGTCCAGTAGGCATGCTAAGGTAATATGTAAGAAAAGATCTCAGAGACAGGCAAGAATAAAAGCTGCATATGCAAAAGATATACACTGAGGAAAATTAGAGGAAAAGAGCACATCAGGAAGAAATCCATTCCCTCAGTGCAAGGAGTCCAGTGCTGTAGAGGAAATTACTCTGGCAAATATGCCTGCCCTGCATTTCCAGGAAGTTCCCCCAGGTGAAGGCTCGGGCTTGTTTCTGTTGTCTTTTCTGAGGTGTTAGAACGGCTCTGTCTAAACATTTAAAGATCACAGAGAACACCTGCTGTCGTATGTCCTATGCGATGTGACTCTGTGGTCTCCCATGTCCCTGCATCCCCAGACTCTGGCCCAGGGCTGGCAGTGGGACCATCTGTTCTAAATGGGCATGTCTAGGGTTTGCCAGATCTCAACCCTAATGGGCCATGTTGTGTCTCTTATTTACTCTTAGCATGGGGCTTTCTAGATCCTGTCTCCTTCATTGGTGAGCAAAGCCTCCCTGTTGGCTGACAAGTCTCAGGGGGCTCATTAAGAGCTTTCGGGGTACTCTTCAATGAGCATTCCCCACCCCCACTCTGTTCAGCTCCACTCCATCTATTTTGCCTTCTGTTTATAGCAGGGGCCCCAGTTTAAACCTAATCTTTGAGCAGCAGGATCTGGCACGGATGGTGGGTTAATTAATTTGCATGAGTCCATTCAGCTAAAGAATTTACTCTTTGACTCAGTTTCTCCTCCAACTGTGCTCCTGCTCCATCTCAGAAAATGATCCCAACCTTCACTCCAGTCATCAGACCATCCCTGCCTTCTCTCTTTCTCACATCCAATTCATCAGGAAGTCTCGTCAGCTCGGCATTCCAATGATCCCTCAATTCACCCATGAATCACCTCCTTCACTGTTGTTACCCTTGGCCAAGCAGCCACCCTGTCTCGTCTAGACCACTATCTGTCTCCCTGCTTCCACTCTTTCTTTTTAGTAACAGGCTCTCCCTCTGCTACCCAGGCTGGAGTGCAGTGGCACACTAACTACAACCTTGACCTCACAGGTTCAAGTGATTCTCCCACCTTAGCCTCCCAACTATTTCTACTCTAGGTCATTATTTTAATTTTTAACACAGAAGCCAGAGTGACTTTTCACAATTTGAAATCAGATCATGTAAAACCCCAACTCAAAACCCTGTCTTCCCAACGTGCTTGAGATGAAATTCAAAACCTTCAAACTGCCTGGCCTATGTCCATCTCTCCACTTGCCTTCCTACCACTATCTCTACACCCCTCTGAAATGGGAGAGTTCACTGACCCCCTTGCAGGATGTGCGACAGGGGTGTGGCTCGTCTGTTTGGGTGGCTGTTGCACTGTGTGCTGAACCCCTTATGGGAGGGGGAACACACAGACAGGCAGGAACAGGAGCCAGGGCGAGTGTTTTTGGGCTCTGGCCTCATGGTAGTGTCTACAGGTTGGTGCCTGTGACTCTTGAAGTCCCAGTAGGTGTACTACGGTGCTCTTTCAACTCTGCCATCTGCAGACAACTTAAGTGTTAACCAGCTCATTGCCCGGTTGGTACTCGGGTTTTTGTTTAGTGTACAGAAAGAATCAGGTCATACACAGACTTGAAAGATTGTGAATGTGGGGATTTTATTGCCAGATGGAGGTGGCTCTCAGCGGGATGGATGGGGAGCTAGAAAGGGGATGTTATGGAAAGATGATCTTCCCCTGGAGTTTGGCTGTCCCACACCTGATCTCCTCTCCAACCATCCTCAGCTGAACTCTTCTCAACGTTGAGATGCTCCTTCTCTTCTCTCCTTCTTTGCTGTGCCACTCTTCTCTTCCTCTGCTCTTCTGTTTGTCTGCTCATCTGCTCATGGAGCCTGGGGTTTGAGGTTTATAGGGGTACAGAATAGGGGGTTGTGTTGTGCAAAAAGGCAGCATTTGGTCTCAAAAACAGGAATACCTAGTCCCATTTAGGGCTGCAGGTTTCTAGGCTTGGGGATCAGGGCTTTGCTGGGGAACTGCCCTCTTCTACCCAGTATTTCCCTGTCTATATCACCTCCACTCCAGCCACACTGGCCTTCTTACTGTTTCTCTAAAAGGTCAAGTTCATTGCCATCTCGGGTCCTTTGCACTTGTTTCTTGTTTGGAAAGTTCTTCCTTTAGATACTCACTATCTAAGTGAGTATCAGATGTCTTTTAAGATGTTACCCCTCAGACAGGTCTTCCCTTATGATGTGGGTTCACATAGAACCTTCTTCCCTGGTCATTCCCTTGCTTTGTTCTTTCCATATAAAATGCATGCATGTATTAATAAGTTGCTGTTTCTTCTTTTACCGTACATGCTACAAGGTCAAGATTTGTCTGCATTGCTCATTGCTATATCCTAGAGTTTTGAACTGCATCAGTCAGCATTCCCAGCAATGTTCAATTCTTGTTCTAGGTTCTTCCCGCCAAATCCATAAGCTGCCAAAATTGTGTTAAAATTCATCTGGGGCAGATTGAAATCTCTTAAAAACAGTACAACTGACTATGGTAAGCAAGAAAAGGGGAAGGAGCTGTGTGAAGTTTAGAGGCACACGAAGGCAGGGACTGAGCTGGCTTCCTCTTCAGGAGTGTTGTAAATGGCTGTGCATGGAGGGAAATGGCCTGGATGGATCAAGGCAGGGGTTGCAGCAGACAGTCCTAGGGCTGGCTTGCTGGGAGGCAGCCTGGGGTAGGAGATCAAAAGTCTTTCTCAGCAATGCCAGTTTGGATGAGCTTTGCAGATTCCTGGAGCATTCCAGCATGGGGCCAGGGAGGGCAGCTTAGGAGAGTGGGGTGATGTGAGTTGGGAGATTTTAGAGGAAAACAAGACCAATAGTCTTCCAACAAGTAACAGAAGAATGTGGCAAAGTGGAAACAAAGGAGGCAGCTCCAATCACATTATGGAATATTTCTATTAATTTGCAAATAAATCAATATTTTAGATTTCAAGAATTCTCAACACTCCTACTCTTTGGTGAGATGGGATGCCCCTAGAGCAGTGTTTCTCCAAGTGTAGTCCTCAGACTTCAGATACAAAATTACCCTCACTTGGGAACTTCTTAAAAAGCAAATTCTCAAGCTCCACCCCAGACTTCTTAATGAGAAACCCTGGAGGAAGGGCCCAGAAATCTGTGTTTCCACAAGCCCACCAGAGGATTCTGGTGCACACTAAAGTTTGGAAACCATTGCTCCAGAGTAGGCCTTCTCAGATGTTAAGGTACATGGGAATCATCCGGTGATCTTGTTAAATAAAAATACAAATTCTGATCAGTAGGTCTGGGTTGGGGCAGAGATTACATATTTCTTTCCTTCTTTCTTTCTTTCTTTTTTTTTTTGTTTGTTTGTTTTGTTTGTTTGTTTTTGTTTTTTTGAGAGGGAGTCTCGCTCTGTCACCCAGGCTGGAGAGTCTACATTTCTAATAAGTGCCCAGATGCCACTGATGCTGCTGGACCATGGAACCCACAAAGTGAGGTTCTGTGATCAGAACGAGACCACGAGTTCATGACCTGTGTCATGGGCTTTGTGGGAGCTTTTCTACATGGCAGGGAGGGAATAGAAGCTAAGTATAACCTCCTCTAGGAGTCCCTTGTGGGGTGATGAGGGCTGGACCTTAGGTCTTGATGCTGCTTTCTGGTCTGAGGGCAGGTAGGAGAGGGGCTGAGTTGGTGGTAGGGGAGTTAAGAGCAGTCACATCTGGAAAACATTTGCTAGATCTGGCCTTGTGGGGAAGGACCCTGGAGTACTTCCACTCAAATTCCTTCTAGGGGTTTCCATGGATGCATCAGTTTCATGCTCTAGACTGTGGTTTGAAGTTTCTTTCTTTCTTGAGGAGTGTAGAGGAAGGTGGGAGGAGGCAAACAAAAACAAAATTCAGAAGTTTGGAGGGAAATTGTCTTGAGAATCTCACAAAAGATGTTTAGTATATTTAATTTGAAAGGAAAGGGTTTAAGGTGGAAATAGGTGGCCAGAGTCAGATTATTTTTATTTCTGATCTAATTAGTTGTTTAATGTGGTACTAAAAATGAACAAGCTTTAGTAAAGCAAAATGGAAAGACTTCTAGGCAAGACTGTAATCCACATTGCATTTTCTTTTGACCAGGAGATTTTCTTTGCAGTTGAATGGGAAAACAAATTAGACTGGATGGTCTGGTATTAACCCCAACTGGGATGGACAAGAGACTCCTTGAACCTCAGTGTATAACCAAAAAATGAACTTGAAGTAGCTGAGGATATCTGACTCCTTGTGTAACTGCAGAAACAGAATTGCTGTGTAAATGAGTTTATGATCATATGGCAGAGAGAATGTTCATTCAGTGTTTAGTGCTGTGTTTGAAAACAGGAAAGCTTTTTTTGCTTTCTCCATTCTGGTTAAAGCTAAGTATGTGCTTTCTTCTTTAAAAGAAAAGCAAAGGCAAGAGTGTTGCTCTTTTACCTTCAATTTTTATGACACTGGAAGGAATCTCTCAGACTCCTGAATTATACAAGTCTAGAAGGAACACAGGTTATTCTTTAGGCTAACTTAATACAAATTAATATGAATTGCTTAAATTTATGTCATGTATGTCAGTCTTATGGGACCTTTGCCTTTAAAGTACTATGATTATTGTTGAATAAAACAATATTAAGGGATCTGACTTCAGGTAGAAGAGTTCTCAAAACATCTAAGTGGAGAGCTACAATTCCTGGAACAAGATGACCTTCCTTTGCTTTTGATATGTCTCAAAAATTAGATATGACATCATACTTAATGTGAGAGGCTAGATGCTTCCTTGCTAAGATCAGAAGCAAGACAAGAATATCTGCTTTCACCAATTCCATTCAACATTATATTGGATGTTTCATCTAGGTCATTTGGACAAGAAAAATAAATTAAAAACATCAGATTGGAAAGGAAGAAATAAAACTATTTCTTTCTTTTTCTTTTTGTTTTTTTTGAGATGGAGTTTCACTCTTGTTGCCCAGGCTGGAGTGCAATGGCACGATCTTGGCTCACTGCAACCTCCGCCTCCTGGGTTCAAGTGATTCTCCTGCCTCAGCCTCCTGAGTAGCTGGAATTATAGGTGCCCACCACCACACCCGGCTAAGTTTTGTATTTTTAGTAGAGATGGAGTTTCACTGCTTTGGCCACAATGGTCTCAATCTCCTGACCTCATGATCTGCCTGCCTCAACCTCCCAAAGTGCTGGGATTACAGGCGTGAGACACCATGTCCAGACTAAAACTATTTTTATTCACAGATGATATGATTTTGTATATGGTAAATGTTAAGAATTCCATTGAATGACTCTTCAAACTAATCAATCAGGTCAGCCAAGTTGCAGGATACAAGATGAACAATAAAATTAACTAGCTTACTACACACTGGCAATGAATAATTTGAAAAGGAAATTGAGAAAACAATTCAATTTAAAATAGCATCAAAATGAATACTATATCTAGGAGTAAATCTATCAAAAGAAGTTCAAGACTTGTACATGAAAAACTTACAAGACATTGTTGAAAGAAATTCAACATCTGAATACCTAGACATCTCATGTTCATGGATTAGAAGACTTAATATTGTTAAGATAGCAATGCTTCCCAAATTAACCTACAGATTCAATGTGATCCCTATAAAAATCCAAATAGCTTTTATTTTGGAGAAATAGAAAAGCTGATCATAAAATCCATATGGAAATGTAAGAAACCAAGAAGAGCCAAAACAATTGTGAAGAAGACAACACTGGGGGACTCATACTTCTGACCTTCAAAATTTGCTACAAAGCTACAGTAATCAAGACATAGTGCTAGCATAAGGATAGACATAAATATCAATGTAATAGAATTGACAGTCTAGAAACAAAACACTTACATTTATGGTTGATTGATGTTCAACAGGATGCTAAGACAAAATGATGTTGGGACAACTATATATCCATATGCAAAAGAATGAAACTGGATTACTTTATATTGTGAAATTAACTCAAATGGATAAAAGATAAACAAGAGCCAAAAGCGTAAAACTCTTAGAAAACAGTAGTAAATTTTGATAATCTTGGATTAAGCAGTGATTTCTTAGATTTGGCACCAAAATTAAAAGCAACCAAAGGAGAAACAGCTGAGTTGAATCACATCATAATTAGGCAAATTTTGTAATAAAATGATGAAATTGAGAAAGTGAAAATACAATATACGGGATGAAAAAAGATTGCAAATTATGTATATGATAAGGGACCTGGATCCGGAATATATAAAGAAATTTTAAAACCGAATAATAAAAAGAAAGCCCAATTAAAAAGTGGGCAAATGATTTGCATAAACATTTTTCCAAAGAAGATATACAGCAAATAAGCACATAAAAATACTCATTATTATTAATAGTTAGAGAAATTGAAATTAAAACCATAATGAGACACTACTTGACATACATTAGGATGACTGTAATAGAAAAGACAAACAAGAAAAAATGTTCGTAAGATGCAGAGAAATTGGAACCCTCATAAATTTGCTGGAGGGAATGTAAAATGGTGCAGCCATTTTGGAAACAGCTTGGCAATGGAGAATTACCATGGGACTGAGAAATTTTACTCCTAGGTTTCTATCTAAGAGAAATGAAAACATCCATCCCCCAAAAAACTTGTACGTGAAAGTTCATGGTAGCATATATGAATGTTCATAGCAATGATTATTATTCATAATAATATATTATTATATTATAAATATTATAATCATATTATGAATAATAACCAAACATTGGGGACCACCTTAAACTGGTAAGTGCATAAATAAAATTAAAATGTGCTATATCTATACAATGAAATATCGTTCTGAAATGAAATGAAGTATTGACACATAGTATGACATAGTTGAAACTCAAAAGTGAAAAAGGCCAGAAGCCAGCTGCAAAATCCCCACAATAATATGAAATGTTGAAATACACAAATCCATATCTAGAGGAAGTAGATTAGCGGTGACTCAGGCTGTGGAGGAGGGAGTTGCGGGGAATAAGGTAGGACAGCTAGTGATGGCTGAGGCATTTCCTTTGGGGTGATGAAAACATTCTAAACTTAGATTGTGGTAATGGTCACACATATCTGTGAATATGCCAAAACCATTGAAACGTCCAGTTTAAACAGGTGAATTCCTTGGTATGTGAATTATATCTTTTTTTTTTTTTCTTGAGACGGAATCTCGCTCTGTTGCCCAGGCTGGAGTGCAGTGGCACAATCTCAGCTCACTGCAAGCTCCGCCTCCCGGGTTCACGCCATTCTCCTACCTCAGCCTCCCAAGTAGCTGGGACTACAGGCACCTGCCACCAGACCTGGCTAATTTTTTTTTTTTTTTTTTTTTAGTAGAGATGGGGTTTCACTGTCTTAGCCAGGATGGTCTCGATCTCCTGACCTCGTGATCTGCCTGCCTCTACTTCCCAAAGTGCTGGGATTACAAGTGTAAGCCACCATGCCCAGCCGTGAATTATATCTTAATAAACATATTTAAGAATAAGTATGATTTTAAGTCTAGAAATCTAAGTTGTGCACTACATAATAATTTTCTCTTCCTGTTTCTCCTTGTTTGGTTGATATTAAAATGAATGTATGATTATTTTTTCTACCTATAGATGGCCAATCACATATGGTTAGTTCCCTTTCTTATGCAGAGAGAGCTTCATTGTGTGTAGGCAAAGACCTGATCACTACAGAGTGAAGAGGAAAAGTTATATTCCCTAAACACCAAAAGCCTGATTGCAGTACATGCCTACTGCTTGGTGCTCCAAAATAAAAGAGGTTTCCTGTCTTATAAACTTTTTTTCTTTATTTATTATCTAATGTATTGATTAGGTCTAATCAACCTTGATAATCTAACACAGGATGGTAAATGGAGTTTTACAAATAGTAAATAAGAATAGGATAAGAAAGTTTTATTCTAAGTCTTATTATAAGAAATAGAATAAGACTCAGATTTGGAATGTTGTAAAGGTGAGGTGTGTCTCATTCCATGGACATGTTTCATTGAAGAGGCAGAGTAATAATAACTCAGTAAAAATCACTGCAAACATTTGTACCATTCTTTTTGTAGTTTGCATGGCCTCTTGCCTAGCTATTACCATTGCCTTGCTTAATGCTCCCAGCATCCTATGTGAGGTAAATATTTCTACATCCAATGTAAAGAAGAGGCAAGGGTGGTTATGCGCCAAGATCCCCTACTTTAAACTCTGGGCCACTACTGGAAGTCAATGATTCTGTGAGATTTTACATGGAAGAATTTTGGAGAACACTTGGAAGACAATTTTTTAAAAAAGCAAATAGGAAAAACCTTACTGAGGGAGTAAATTCAGGCAGCCCAGCCAATCTCTAGAAAATGGGTAAGGCATTCCTCTGTAAACTGTAACACCATCACTGAAGCACCTCACAGTAGAGACAAAGGGCTTCATCGTTTCGGACATCTATTTAAAGGCTCATTTTGCTCAATGTGGAGCCTTTGTTAAGTTGTTATTTTTCTCACTATAGAGAGAAAGCAATAATTGAAATTGCTACTTGGTTTTAAATCTGAATCATAACATAGATTCAAGTGGTATCTGGAAAGAACGGGAACCGTAGAAAAGTGTGAAAAGGTTATCACTGAATGATTCTGCCCAGAAATGGATGTGCTAGGCATCAGACTTGACTTGGAGTTTGGGAAAGCAGTTTCAAAACAGTCAGTAGAAAGTTGGATAATTCCATAGCCAGAGACTCTAAAGGGAAGATGCCCAAGAGGTATGGAAAGTTCCAACAGGCAAAATTCTCACCTTTAAACTTGAAGAGTAAAAAAAGAGAAAAAGTCTCAAGAAAGCAGCGTATTTTCCCAGGGTGCTCTTTGAGAAACTGGGAAAGGACTCAGCCTACAAGGTGGAAGGAAGGTCTCAAAATTGTGGCTATAAAATCATGGCATGTTCTCTGATAATAATGCCAGCTAAGCATAGCATTAGAGTGGGCTGAAGTTTTCTAAAAATACCAGAAAAATTTAAAAGGAGACATTTTTAAAAGTATTGATTAAAAACAACAAGAAATTAGGGGGCTCGTAACAAGGACAATAGAGGTGTAAAGAGGCCTCTAAAACAGCGCCACTCTTCTCCTGCCCAAGTTCGTATTCTCTACAAAAGGGAAAGAACTTTAAAAGCAATGGGTGCCCAGACCCAGTGGAGATGAGACCACCAGAAACTCAGCACACATAGCTCAGGAGCATTTCGACCCCAACTGAGGTGGATGCATGGAGGAAAGGAGAAAATAAGTAAATAAGCAAGTAAATAATACAAAAGTAAGTGTGTTTGTTAACTGGCAATTCAATATGAGGCTACAGCACAGTGACGTAACCACGTAATGAGTGGGTTTGAAAAATAGTCAAAACTGGGGCTTCGTTAATAGACTGAGAGTGTTGAAAACAGAACAGGCAGTCTGACCCTTCAGTGCTGGCTAGACCACATTTAGGGTGTTGTGTTCCATTCTTTGACCCACACTTCAAGAGGGGACACAAGAAACTGGAGCACATTTTTCTTCTTGGAATAGCAAAAGAGTTGAGGGTAGACAGACAAAATGGTGTTGAGTCCCTAATAATGCTATGATGGAAGAACCCTTGAAAATTCCCTTCCTAGCACTGTGCACCTCCCAAGCCCTAGCAAAGTAACTGCCTTTCCTCCAGGAATGCTCTCTGCTAAAGGGGAGCGACTCAGGTCTTTCCTGTGAAGGTGGGAGCAGCGTCTGCCCTGGACTCTCCTGGGAGACAGCAATGTAGCAGGTTTGTGAGAGCGTCAAAGCGAAGCCACCATGACTGCTGTGCTGCTGAGGACCTGAGGCAAGTCCCTTTCTTCTGCACCTCATTTTGCTCAATTTCAAAGTGCGGAGAATATGTAGGGAATTTAGCCCAGTGGTTGACAGGTGGAAAACCACCAGAAACACGCATGGAGACGTTTAATTTTGGAAAGAGTCTACCCTGAGCTAGTCCAGCAGCACCAGTCATCCTTCTTCCTACAGTCCTATCTGTACTCCATGCCTTTCAGAAATACCATCCCATTCGGGGTGGGCCAATGCATCCTGAAGAAAATGGGGAGAGGACGGATCAAGGGTACCGTCTGCTACTTACTAAGCGATTTCAGATTCCAGTTCTGCATTCACTTTTCTCAAGGTTGGATTCATTCCCCAATGCTACCAAAATAGAGACAATGGAGCCATTCTCCGCTCCTAATCACCTCCTCGGTCTCAATATTGATATTTAACAGGATCATGTGGGCTGCGGGGAGCTTGGCTCTCAAATCCTTAGGGTTACCAAGATTCATGGAGGCAGGGCTGGAATTCCTAAACACTCAGTTCTGACCCAAGCACTAAAATGGCAAGGACCTTCCTGACTACTATTAATAATTGGTCTCTGTGCCCAGCAGACTCTGACGGCACCCTGGCGCCAGGGCCTGGGGTGGCAGTGCGCCGTGCCAGACCCGGCAGGTCCTGGACCTTGTGGGCTCCGGGAAGGGCTGAGCATGAACCATTCCCGCTTCTGCGCTCCGGTGCACAGCACACCAACCCGCTCAAAGTACAAGGGCCCGCTGGGGCTCTCGGACGCCAAAGAACTGTTGGAGAGTAGCATTTTAATGAACTGAGTGTAAATGCATTAAAAACACATGGAATTAATGCTCCTTGAAATAAACATAGGTTTAAAAAAAATGAAGAGGAAAGCAAATGTTTTGGCAAAACACATTTGGGTTTTTCGAACCCCAAATATTTGAAAACTATTCATGCAATCTTAATCCAGAGGGCCATTTAGCTCTCCTGTGGTGACGAATAATATGAAAGTAGGAAAATTCAGTGTTTTTCTCTATATTCATGGGATTTCCACAAAGACACAGACCAACAGGAAGGCTTTCAGGGACAGTTTAAAAAATACTTAGGAAATGAAGCTTTCAGTGTTTGAAAAGAAATGTCAGGAGGTAAATTGTGTTATTTGATTGATAGAAGGCAAAGGAGTACATAGCTGCCATATTATTAATTTGAACGCTGAGGTGCAGCACTAACCAAACACTGAAGTTTAATGCATATGACTCAAAAAGCCACAATCTTATTTAAAAAGAATAAAAATATTAAAAAACCCTTTCTCAATACATTTTGAAATCCTGCATTTATGTATGGGACTTGACAAGAAAGTAAAACTGAAATGGGAGTGTTCCCTGATCCCCCTTGTAGGACATGCTCACCTGCTTATAGGACAGGCTCACTTGCCTGTCAAACCCCTAGTGGGAGGGGAGCATGCAGACGGGGCAGGTGCAGAGGCAGGGGGAGCACTTTGGGCTCCCGCCCCGAGGTAATATGTAGGGGTAGGTGCTTGCAACCCCAGTGTTACAAAGCTCTTTCAGCTTTGTTATCTACAGATGGCTTGAGTGTTAACCAGTGCAATGGACCCTCTGTCTTTTTGCAAGGGCAGAAGACCAGTGTGATAGCTTTCTGTATCCTGAGCTCTTGCCCAGCATCCTGGAAAAATTGGGTCACACTTGGGCTTGAAGGGTGAGTGTGAGGTTTTATTGAGTGGTGGAGGTGGCTTTCAGCAGGCTGAATGGGGAGCTGAAAGTGGGGGATGGAGTGGGAAGGTGATCTTCCCCTGGAGTCAGGCCGCCCAGTGGCGGGACTCCTCTCCAATCAACCCAGCCAGACTCCTCTCGGCATTCAGACGATCCTCCTCATCTGTCTTTCGCTGTTGCATTGTTCCACCATTCCCCTGCTGGTCTGTTGGCTTGCTGGTCGGCTTCTGGAGCCTGGGGTTCGGGGTGTATATGGGTGCAGGATAGGGGGTGTGGCAGGCCAAAAGGCAACTTTTTGAGCATGAAAACAGGAATGCCTGTCCTCATTTAGGACCATGGGTCTTCAGGCTTGAGGGTGGGGCCTTTGCCGGGGAACTGGCCTCTTCTACCCAGTATTTTCCTGTTTCCTGTCTGTATCAAAACTACCTGGAAGGCTGAAGTCACTGAGGCCAGGAGCCCACGCACCTGCCATATGCCCCACCTGGCCTGTACCTTGACCACCAGGGCCAAGAAAGACAGACCCCTTCAACACTCTCCACCACCTGTTCGGAGTGCTCACTGACAACTGACAGTCTTAACCCACTCCTACTGCCAGATCCAGCCCTGGAAATCTGAGAGTTTGAGCTTCATCACCCTAAGGTCCTTCAGCTGTCCTCCAACTGCCCCCACTATTTCCCCACCTCTCTAGGAACTGATTTCCCAATAGGCACGTGCTCTCAGATGGCTGTTGGCTCAGGTGTTAGCTAATAAGCAAGGTGTTTGCTGACAAGGGCTTAACACCTCCCAGAGGCATTTGCATTTTAATAGGGACTGTTACAAGAATTCAGCCCCCAAAGGAATGAAGTTATGATGGTAAAATGCCAGGAACCCACGTGGATATTTCAGAGCAGGGAGCCCTCTCCTTGGATCCTAACACCTGGTTAGCTAGCCCTGTCTATAGCTCTCTGGAGTGGAACATGAGATCATTTCTCTTCAACCTGCCGGGGCTGGCAATCAGCTCCCAAAGTGAGGCAGCCATCTCTAAACAGCAGGATCCAGAGTCCCAGAAATCTTGACCAGATGGGATGTCAGAGGAAGCTTCTGAGGAACTGCAGACCAGTTACAGGAAGCCACTATGGAACATCTATGGGCCAGAGTCTGTGTTAGCTTAAAGGTACCAGTTACAAGCAGTTCCTGACCTCAGGGAACTCTCTGTTTAATGGAGAAGGGCCCTCCCAGTGTAGATACAGGAGCACAAAGAGGGAGAAGGGGCTTCTGCAGTTGGCTGGGGGAGCTCTCATCTTTCTCCCCGCATAAGCTATTCACCATGCCACTGTTCGGTCTCATCTCTGCTCCTTGCATCTTGCTCCCCACCACCTTATGCACATTTGGGGCCTTTTTAAAGTTATCAAACTAAAGTAACTTTATTTTAGACGTTTCCAAATTACAGAAAAGCACAAAGCAGGAAGTAAAACTCACCAATAATATCACCATCCCCGGGATCACAGGGTTAACTACTATTTTATGTTCTTCTAATCTTTAATCTACACTTAGGGATCTATTTTTTTATAAACTAAATTTCATAAATATATACTTAATACAAATATATTAAATTCTTATAATTTGTAAAAGTCTCATATTGTTAAATATACTTTGAAAATGTATGTTTTTATACACATTCCATACTATGAAAGGTGATGATGCATCTTACAAAGGGTAATAATTAACAAAGAACTTTACGATATGTTTAGGTTTTAGCAAAATCTCTTTATTTCTTTATTAAATATTAAAGCTCATGGGGAAGGAAATTGTAAAACTAAAAATCTTTTTTTTTTTTTTTTTTTTTTTGAGACGGAGTGTCTGTCGCCCAGGCTGGAGTGCAGTGGCCGGATCTCAGCTCACTGCAAGCTCCGCCTCCCGGGTTCACGCCATTCTCCTGCCTCAGCCTCCCGAGTAGCTGGGACTACAGGCGCCCGCCACCTCGCCCGGCTAATTTTTTTTGTATTTTTTAGTAGAGACGGGGTTTCACCGTGTTAGCTAGGATGGTCTCGATCTCCTGACCTCGTGATCCGCCCGTCTCGGCCTCCCAAAGTGCTGGGATTACAGGCTTGAGCCACCGCGCCCGGCCAAAACTAAAAATCTTAAACACAGGAGCTTGTACTGACCAATATATAACATTTTAGGATGATGCATCTCTTAAAGAAGGTTTGATAATGTTGCATTTTCATTGAAATTAACTCACAGAAATGTGAAACATTATCATTTTTCATACCAACCATTGTTTTGAGATTTACATTATCTAAAGTGTAAATTAACCTTGAGGTTAATTTAGGTCTGCATTGCATAATAGAGAAAAACCAACAAGTCTTATTATTTCTAGGAGAATTAGATATCTTTTTTCCCTCAAATGTCAGAATCTTAGGGAACAATGAGGGAACATATTTTGCTAGCAAAAAGTGTATTTGCTTTGAGATTTTTTTCCCCTTTGGCTTAACATAGCTGGCAACAAGCATCTTACATTAACTTATTTTCTTAAAGGGAAATGCACACTTCTGTAACAAATACATGTTTTTCTTCTGAAAGAGGAGCTTTCTTGCTACTGCCGATAGTATGTATGGGCATAGCTAGCCACTTGTCTAAGAGAAAGCTTATTGTACAAACTATATGTTTGGAAAACATCCTTTGACTCTTCATAGTATCTCAGTATCTCAACCATGACTATAAACAAGAATCACCTGGAAAGCCTGTTAAAATGTCCCAGGCCCTATATTCCAACTTATTATTGGGGTGGGGAATAGGAGGCAGGGGTCCTTATTTTTAAGAAGCCACACAGGGGATTCTAATGTCTAAGGGCCACACTTTGAGAAACACTGCCCTACTGAATAAAAGTCCAACTCCGTAGCATGGGATGCAAGTCCCTCCTTAATCTCACTCCTATCAGGCCCATCTCGCAACACTAGACCCATCCCTTCTTGGTCACACTGATGACTCATTCTTCCCTAACACACCATTCTACTCCGTGCCTTCATCCCTTTGGTCAAGTAGTGTAGCTGTCTTTTCCCTTCTGGTCTTAAGAACAAGTAATTCTTGTTCTTAAGAATTTTTCTGCTAATCGGTGCATATCATCCTATTGTGTGCCTGGTGGTTTCCTAGTGCTATTCTAAGCAATATATGTGTGTGTGTGTAAGTATGTATATTTATATAAAATAAATTTGTTTATATATGAATATATAATTTATATAAAATTATATAAATCAATGCAGACTAATCTA
>NW_012101991.1:82946-111157 GCF_000951045.1 Mandrillus leucophaeus | reverse complement strand
TTTACTTATGTATATATCTTTATAAATATTAAGTATTAAAATATTGATAAAATATTAAATATTTATGTAGAAATTTATATATAAATATATACACACACCTATATAAATTTATTTCATCCTCCCCACATCTCTATTAATGTATTATTATTCCCATATTGCAACTTAATAAACTATGGCTGAAATAAATGAGTAAAGAGATGAACGAACATTACGAATATTTGTTCAATGTAAAAACAGCTGGAGTAGCGGAGGGGAACAGACCCCACATCCTAGGCCTGAGACTCGAGGGACATGGGAAATGACTGTTTACATTTCATAGGAATATGAAGATAATCGGTGCTATTGTCTGAATGCCTGTCCCCCAAAATTCATATGTTGAAATCCTCACCCGCAAATTGATGGATTAAGAGATGGGGCCTTTTTGGGACGTGATTAGGTCATGGGAGGAGACCCACCCTAAATGGAATTAGTATCCTTATAAAAGAGGCAGGAAGAGTTTGTTTGTGTGTTCCACCACGAGGACACAGCGAAAAAGTGCCATCCATGAACCAGGAAGTAGATCCTCACTAGACACTGAATCTGCTGGCACCTTGATCTTGGACTTCTCAGCTTCCAAAACTGTGAAAAATAAATTTCTGTTGTTTATAAGCCATTCTATTTATGGTGTTTGTCCAAAAGGACTGTGATAATGGGATGCTGATCATTCAGAATTTGAAAGAAAAGTATGTTGAAAACATCTGTCTCAATTTTTTTCTCAATATTGTGTTGAAATTACAGCATAGCAATGCAAATCTTTTTATAATTTTTAATACCTACTCAAAAATATGCCATGGAGACCTTTATTTATGGGCATAAAATATGTCGCTTCCTAAGGCTGTTCTGCGGGGGAGGCTTTTCTTCTGGCCCTGTACTGCTCTTTGGTCAAGCCTCTCTGTGTGCCAGACACAGTGGCCTCCTCTCAGTTCCTCAGACACATCATTTTCGCTCTACCTCAGAGCCCTGACACGTGTGGGCCCCCTGTGTAGAGGCTCTCTTCTTGCTCAGTTTCAATTTGCCTTGCAAAGTCCGGATCAGATGGCCCCACCCCTAACATTTTTAGAGCTTGAAGCAAGAATGCAAATGGAAGTTCACACACCATAGACAGAATTTAGACTTCTCAGATTCCATGCAGTTTCACATGGGAGTGCTGTGGCGTAAGAACAGGGACTCCTGGCTTGTAGCTGAAGCCGCATCTCTCTACTTCCCCCATCCTTGGCTCCTTTTACCATCATGAAAGGAAGAGCTTGTGAATATCCCAGTGTGTACATCAAAATCCACACATACACACTGTGCAAGCAACTTCTCTTGGTCATCACCCTGAAGCCTTGGGGTGTACCTATTTGTCTTAGTCCCCACTGGGATGATAGTCCCAGGGAAGAGGCTTGAGGTGCTTTCAGGAATTCAGAGGTACAGGACACCCTGAGCCTGGTCTAGAATGGAGGTGTGGGCTTCTTTAAAGTGTTGGTTGTGGTGACCCTTGCTTGGGGCCACTGGTGGCACTAAGCTCAAACATCCCTTTCTCCAAGTTTAATCTTCCAGATAAACTTTCACACTTCTCTTTGAAGTACTTAATAAGGAGAACTCATTAAAAGTTTAATGAGTTATTGTTCAAACTGGTGGTATAAGGTCTGACTCCCTTGCAAAAACTATCAGTTTCACAAGAGCAGAACTGAATCTTGTCTTGTTTAACTCTATTTTTTTTTTTCTGTTGTCCAAAACAGTGTCTGGCAAACAAATGGTACTCATCACATATTTGTTGAATGGATGAATGAAAGGAAAGTCCACTGAGACTTCTAGAAATAGTTTGGGTCTTTCAAAAATATTTTTAAAACTCTGCTTTGCTTTTTCTTGTATATCTGCATTATTATCAAAATTAACAGACTCACAGAATAAAAGTTTAAATATCACAGAAGATTTTCTAGCACTTTGGATCTAAAGATAAAGTCCTCAGTAGGAACTGTAGGGATAAAGGATTTAGGTAAGATTCCCAGGCACAGGCCCATACAAATATGTGTGGTGTAAATCCTATAACAGAATGCCAGTATCATATACATAACTTTTTCTTTCTGGAAAATTACAAAGTTAGCATTAAAAAAATCAAACTGGAGGTGACAAGAATAACATATCCTTCACAGGACTGCGTACAATTCTACTTAGAGATCTTCATAACATCTTAAGGGAAAAATCCTTTTTGAAAGAAAAACAACTCTGGGTGGTGCTTGAAAATTCAGAAGGCAGCTAGAAACTTTGCCAATGACAACTGTAGGTAATAACACAGTATTAAATTTTATTTTCCGTTTTTAAGACTGGATTTTTTAAAAGCAGCAGGTATGATGAGTGATATTTCTAAGAGACATTCTGAAAAAAAGTTAATAGTTTTATTTATCTTGGTTGGTATGAAAACCTTGACCTTCAAGGGTAAGGTTTTGATTCATTGAGAGATGGGATGCTTAGGACAGCGGCCTGAATGCCTCAGTTTTTGGTTTTAGTTATTTTCAAAGTTTTTGTCCTCTTTTTCCATCTTACTGATTAGTGGGCAAAAATCATCTAAATTTGAAAATCTGTTCTCACTTGAAGCTTATTCTGTAATTCTGAATAATCTGGAAAAGATAATATTGGCTATATATTGGTCTTCTTGAAAAAAACACTGAGAGAGGACAAGGCCACCTTAGCCGGAAGCCACTGTGGACAATGACTGTCTTTATTTATTGAAAACTGTATTACAAGTCGTGAAAATTCAAAGTGCTACAGAAAAAAACACTCTTCCTTTAGAACCTGCTGAGTTTCCCAGGAGCTTAACAGAACTCTATCTTGTATTCTCTCTGGGAAAGATAAAATAGCAAACAACAAAACTCAAGGTCTAAAAATAAAACCAGCTAAATCAACACGCAGTGTAGCAGAACACTGCCACTCATCTGCTCACCTCTGTAAGACTCACCTGTCTAACCCTGTAACCCAGAGTTTCTCAGCATTGGCACAGTCTAAACACTTTGGGTTGGATAACCCTCTTAACTTCTCTCTTTTGGCTCCTACTTTTTGTCATTGTGATAAATATGCACAACATAAAATTGATCATTTTAACAATTTTTGAGTGGCAGTTCAGTGGCTTTAAGTACATTCATATTGTTGTGCAACCATCACCACCATCTAGCTCCAAAAATTTCTTATCTTCCCCAACTGAACCTCTGTGCCATTAAATGATAACTTCCCCTCATATCCTCCCCCTAGTCCTGGGAACCACTTTTTTTTTTTTTAAATTCTAAAACTACCCACATCCTTGAAGCAAAAGTAAAGCATGAAGGTGCATGAGTGTGCCCGTGTGAGTGTCATGATAATTTCGTTAAAGGGCCAAGGACCAGGTGCTTTCCCTCCCATGCATGAGTGTTCTGTGGGGATTAGACGACCAGGCTGTACCATCAAACTGCCCAGCTTCAATCATTGACTAACGTAAGGGATGTTTCAGATCTGCCTGCCTCAGTTTCCTCATCTAAGCAGAGTTGGTTATAGTGCTATTGAGAGGTGACAATGTGCTAGCAGCCCTCATTCTCAGTGCCTCCTTGGCCTCTGCGTCCACTCTGGCGGTGCTTGAGGAGCCCTTCAGCCTGCCACTGCACTGTGGGAGCCCCTCTCTGGGCTGGCCGAGGCTGGAGCCGGCTCCTTCTGCTTACAGGAAGGTGTGGAGGGAGAGGCAAGGGTGGGAACCGCCCTTGCGCAGGGCGCTCAGTCTAGCGCGAGTTCCAGTCGGCCCTGGTGCAGGCTTGGCAGACCCCATTCGGAGTGGACGGCCGGCACCGCTGGCCCAGGGCAGTGAAGGGCTTAGCAGCCGGGCCAGCAGCTGCGGTGGGTGCACCAGATCCCCTAGCAGTGCCGGCCCACCTGTGCTGCCCTGGAGTTCTCGAGTTCTCGCTGGGCCTCCGCTGCCTCCCCGTGGGGCAGGGCTCGGGACCCGCAGCCCGCCAGGCCCCACCCCCCGCACTGGGCTCCCACGCAGTCGGAGTCTCCCCAGCGCTGGGTCCCAGCAACCGCCCAGGGCCTGAGGAGTGCGGGTGTATGGTACTGGACTGGCAGGCAGGTCTGCCCACAGCCCCCGTGGGACATCCACTAGGTGAAGCCAGACAGGTTTTTAATTCTAGTAGGGACTTGGAGAACTTTTATGTGTAGCGAAGGGATCATAATACACCAATCAGCACTCTGTGTCTAGCTCAGGGATTGTAAATGCACCAATCAGCATTCTGTCAAAATACACCAATCAGCGCTCTGTGAAAACAGACCAATCAGCTCTCTGTAAAATGGACCAATTGGCTCTCTAAAATGGAGCAATCAGCAGGATGTTGGGGAGGTGGGTGGGGGGCGGTGAGATAAGGGAATAAAAGCAGGCTGCCGGAGCCAACCAAGGGCAACCCCGTGGGGTGCTGTTCCATGTTGTGGAAATTCTGTTCTTTTGTGGTTTGTGATAAATCTTGCTGCTGGTCACTTTTTGGGGCCGTGCTGCCTTTATGAGCTGTAACACTCACCATGAAGATTTGCAGCTTCTCCTGAAGCCAGAGAGACCACGAACCTACTGTGAAAAATGGACAACTCCATCCGCCCTGGCTTTAAGAGCTGTAGCACTCACAGGGTGGATCTGCAGTTTAACTCCTGAAGTCAATGAGACCACGAACCCACCAGAAGGAAGAAACTGCGGACACGTCTGAACATCCGAAGGAACAAACTCCCGACACACCATCTTTAAGAACTGTAACACTCACCGCGAGGGTCTGCAGCTTCATTCTTAAAGTCAGCGAGACCAAAAACCCACCAATTCCGGGGACGCTGTCACGTAGAAGTTGTGTGAGGATTAAGTGAGTTAAACACTAGGTACTAGAGCTACCTCACACTCTATTGAGTTCAAATTCTGCACAACAGTGATCTGCAGATCAGTTGCTGATCTTGGCCGAAAGTCTCAGGGCAGGAGAGTTTGTTGCTGTAGGCATACCAGATACTTAATCCCACTGTCTTCTCCTTGTTACAATGGATATGTAACTTGGAGTGTAATATGTTAGCTACAAGAATCTGGATTTCGTTTTCACACTTTGGGATGGGAAGACATAATCATGAGCAGACTTGGACTGCAACTCAAATGCGTGCAGTGTATGCAGACGCGATGGCTGCCAACTCAGCCAGGAGATCAGTATTCTTGAATCAGATGTTTCAGTTGTCCTGCAGGTGCATAAATGCAAACTACAAACTTCACTGAGCTTCCCTTCTTCTCTTTCCATAGTGTAAGCCCCAGGCACATCATTCCTCTCTCCTTTCCACCCTCTAAATGCTGTTTCCCCTTCAACCATGTAATTTAAATAAATTAACAGATAGAGCTTGACAGATACTAAAAGTTGTTGATTATTATCTAACTTCAGATTTCACAGATTTGAATGCTCCTTCCACCACTTGACTGCATATGTAACCTTAGGAAACATTTAACCTTCAGTTTCTTATCCAAAGAATTGAAAGAATCATGGTACCTACCTCACATGATTATTGTGAGAAATAAGGAGATAACCAAATATAATATACTTGGCATGCAAATCTTACCTTTCTTGTTCGTCGGAATACCAAGCCTTAGCGGGCACACATCACTCTCATTGCCTAGACAGGTGTAAGATGAGTTTAGCAAAAACCAAAGTTTCTCAAGTAGTATCTGTCAGCACTGAATGTATTAGTACTATGAACCAAATTGAATACTATTCTAGAAAGAAAGCGTCGAGAGTAAAAAAGAAATGCTATCAGTAATGGTGTATTATGTGCTAGGAACTGTGCTAGTGATTTCACAAATATTTTCTTGTTCAAATTTTCATATTGTCTACTTAAGAGAAGATACTATTATCCCTATTCTTCAAATGGGGAAACTTAGGCAGCAGGAGGTTAGTGAACGTGTCAGAGGTCACAGAACCAGTAAATAGCAGGACAAAATACAGTTTGGTCATATTCTCATTTCATGTGTAACATTGTGTCTGTGCTAAAGTGTTGACTGATGAGACCGTGTAATGCAGTAATGATAAATAATGAAATAATAATTATATTGTGTCATATACTATGCAGTGCTGCAATACACATAAAATTCCCATATTATCTTTTAAAGGAAATCTATTTATACGGGTACTTGCAAACTGAAACTAATTTTTATTTTCATGTGTAACATACGTTTAACTATAGTATTTGGTCAAAACTAAAACAAAATATATTAATATTAGCGTTCTCTTTTTGCTTTGAAATTTGGTGATTATAATGCTGCTGTATGCACAGCTTTTGCTTGATTTCTGCTCACTAGTTCAGACTTGAAGACCTAATAAATATCTTACATAGTCATTGTTGAATAGATCTTCACATTGGTGAATGAACCTGGTTGAAGTTGAAAAAATCTACGTTTGAGATTGGCACATAACCAAATTATAACTTTAGGAGGAAAAAAATACCTGATTGCTTGTTACTTTCCAAATTTTTGGCATGTTTTCAATGGTACAAAGCTGTTTCTAAATAAAATTTGTTGGGGGGCAGAAATCTTGAGAACTCCACAATATACAATTTGCGTCATTTGCTTTTCTAAATTGTTGTTTCTCGCCAGCGTCAATAAACTGCTGTAAGTGGTTAAGCATGTTTGGTTGGCTGTACCTATGCATAAAATAAACAACGTGGCTAGTATTCTTTTTACAGTTGATGATGATGGGTGCTGTGTAACTACCCTATATAACCCTTAATGAGGGAATAATGAAATTTAGCTTGCAGAGGTATCAAAAAGCAAACATGTTTTTCTAGTGCCTGTGTCCATGACTAATTTCCCAATTTCTGTGTAAGAATTTTATATATAGGATGTCTTAAATTCCAATCCACATGCCTAACAAGCATTTAAAAACCTGTGCTTGTCTTATCTGGAATGACATTGGAGTGATTACTTTTTTTTAACCTTTTAGAATGGTGTCAGCTTGGACTGAGAAATTAATCAAGGGTACTCAAAGTCTGAAGAAAATTTGAACTGTTGAATTAAGACAAGATGTTTGCACTGAGTGTCAGCAGGAATGGGGTACTATATGTAGTAAGTTGTTAAAAAATGCCTTGCGTTGAGGTATTTACATAAATTTCATAGGAATATATTAGTTATGTTTTTTAAATTATACAGTTAAGGCTTAAGAACAACAGGCAACACATTGTGTAAAAATTTGTCCGAGGAAACATCAGGTGGATTTGGAAGCACAAGGCAAACTCATTTTTCAAATTATAAAATCTAGTGTCAAAGGGATAGAGTTTTAGTTTTGTTGCTTTTTAAAAGGTATAATAATAAACAGAAAATGCCAATAAAAAGTACGTTTGAGTTATCTTAAACATATTGATTTTTCAGAAAAAATGGCAACAGTTAATTACTTTGTTGTGTGAGAATCTTTGTGACTCTTAAGGCTGACCAAAAAAGGAAAGGGATTTTTAATAAGTAGTTTTGGAAGGCCAAGTTCATGGTGTCCTTCCAAGCTGGATAAATCAGGCAGAATGCTCCTTACCAAGAAAGGGATGGACTTTTGAAAGAGAGGATAATCAAGCTAGATTCCTTCTACTCGGCATAAACATCAAAGTCCTTGTGGTGGTTCAAAGAAGAAGAATCTGCTTCCATACATTTGGCCAGATTTTTGGCACCTGGTTAAAGAGACTGAGCAACAAAAAGCCTGGCTTGAATTTCATTAAAATTGAGTATTAAAAGCATACTCTTACAATTGAAGTGGAGTGGATCGAGTCTCTTGATGGGGATGGGCCCTTAGTATATATGCATGGCTTGGGTAACTTTCTTCATTTGTTTAATTGGAAAACTTGCTGTTTTTATCTCTCTGTCCAACCATAGCCCCCTCTCTCCACAATATTCTTTGACGAACATCTAGTTGTCCATAAAATATCTAGCAAAAGAGAGAGAGAGAGAAAAAAATACTGTCACAAATGCTTGTCAAAATAAAAGAAAGCAAACGGAATTACATACCAAGTCTTTATCTCCTCTTAGACCTAAATTTGATTAGATGTGCTGCTAATGATTAGGCTAAAATAAGTGATAATAAGCTTGTTTGTTAAACTAATTAATGGCATAAATATGACTTCCCAAAACAATCCCGCTGACATAATGCTTCAGGTTTCCACAGAAGCCTGTGCTTTCCATCCATTCCCAAGGAATTTGAGGGGAGCCACCCATTTTTACCAGTGGTTTAGCTAGAATTAAAATTAATAACGTTTTGGCCTACTGCCTTTGCTCAAACTGCTGGGAAGCACAGACTTCTGTTGCTCACTGCTACATGCATCTTCCAGATTCTCAGTTGGGAAAAATGTGAAGTCTGCATTCTGGCCTTGGGAATCAGTGCCTCAGGTTTTTATAGCAATGTCAGCACCCCCAACAGGTCAGCAACCGCAGTGGCTAACCTCTTTCTCCCAACCGCAACACAGAATGCATTTTCCAATGAGATGCCAGTACATCTCTCAGGCCTTTGCTTCACTGGGATTGAGAGTTTTTTTTTTTTCTCCCAACATTTTGTTTTGAAAGTTTGAAAATTTACATAAAAGATAAAAACTAGTACAATAAAAAAGTATATACCCTAATCTAGACTTATCATTTTTCCCACTTTGCCGTTATTTTCCCTCAGTCTCTCTTATTTATTTATTTATGTATTTTTGCTGAACCATTTGCAAGTTGCAGACGTTATGAAATTGCACTTCTATGTACCTTATCATGCATCTCCTAAATATGAGCTCATAAGCACAGTACCATTTTATTACATGCCCAAATTAACATGCATTATGTTTAATATGAAGTCTATATCAAAATTCCCCAATTATTTCTCAAATGTATTATTATTATTTTTTATCTGTAGGATTCAGTGAAGATTGATGCATTGCATTTGGTTGTAATCACTTTTTAGTTTTGTTAAAGCAAACCAAATATGGCCTGAGAAGGACTCCATACTTCTATATTTGAGTCTTTGTGGAGGAACCGCAACCTAACTTAATAGGTAGACAAGATTGAAACCTAACTTAACAGTATGCACCTGTAACAGTCGCTGAGCAGGTCAGCGATTGGCCAATTCCAGCAGCCTTATTTCAGCCACTCATACACTGCTGAGTGTTTAAACTGTGTTTAAATGAGGTAAACGCCAAGCTGTAACCAATCCAGTTGTTTCTATACCTCACTTCCGATTTCTGTATGTCACTTTCCTTTTTTTGTCTGTAAATGTATTTTGACCAGGAGGCACCCCTGGAGTCTCTCTGCATCTGCTGTGATTCTTGGGTCTGCCCTATTTGCGAATCGTTCATTGCTTAAACTCCTTTAAATTGAATTCGGCTGAAGTTTTTATTTTAAGAGATTCTTTTAATCTAGAACAGGTTCCTCACGTTTTGTTTGTTTTTTGTTGTTCTCATGATAATTACTTTTCTGAAGAATCCAGGTTAGTTTTCTTATGGAATTTTCTATATTGTGAAGTTACCTGATTAATTTTTTTCATTGTTAGATTCAGGTTAAACATGCTTTGGCAAGAATACTCTATCAGTGTTGTACATTTCTCAGTGCTTTATATACATGATGTTAGACTGTTCCACCACAGTGATGCTAAATTAAGCCACTTGGTTAAAGTGATGATCGCAGAGATCTCTTCATTGTGAGGTAGATTTCCTCCTCTGGGATTAGTAAATAATTTGCAGAAGAATACCTTGACTGTGTGACTAATCTGTTCCCTAACTTTTCATGTTACATTTTCATGATCTGTTAATCATCCTTGCTTGCTACAATTATTACTTAGGGGTTGCAAAATGACATTTTTTCCCAATTCTATTATTCTCTCTTCATTTATTAGCTGGTATTCTCTTACAGAGAAATTTTCTTATTTCTCTATCTTGTTTCTTCTCTATTATCATTATGAACTCATTTAAAAAATTCACTAACCTGGATTCTTCAGAAAAGTCATTATCAGGAGAACAACAAAACAAACAAAATGTGAGGAACCTGTTCTAGATTTAAAGAGAGTGTTAAAAGGAAAACTTAAGTTGAATGAAATTTAAAGGAGTTGAAGCAATGAACGATTCGCAAATAGGACAGTCCCAAGAATCACAGCAGATTCAGATTAATGTATTACAATTAATTATCATCGTTGTTCTTTTTATAGACTCAAATGTGCAAAATTTGCTTCGTGGGAGACACTTTAACAGGCTCATGTGCTCCTCTGACATGGTCTTAGTATTTGAGCACTTAGAAACAAGTAAACTACATTTTATTTTCCTTGCCCTGGACTTGGAATTAGCTATTGCTGTAACAAGTTATGGTATTTTATACTGTGGAATGATGTCTAGAAATCAATAGCTGAATATGAACTCTGTTCATTCCTATTGGAGTCTCATTATTTCTACCTGCTTTAGGTAGAGGGTGCTATAATACATGTGAATTTTGTATTCAATTAAAATTAGTATGGCAAGATTGTTTACTTTCTTTAATTTTATGTTAACACCTCTTTTACAGTTCAAATCTTAAACTTAGTATGCTTAGTATTTGCATTAAATTTGGTATTATAATTATAAAACTATCTTATGTACAGTATAGGATAAGTAAAGGATCTCTTAATGGGATATTAAACCTACACTATACATAACATTTCATTTCAGTTATTTTTGTCCTTTAACATATGCCACAGAGAATGTACAATCAGAGAAATTATATTGAAAAGTTATTTTAATTTTTTTCTCCATTTGATTGTCTATAATTTTTGTCATTTTATTGAGGTATACTTTACACATGATAACACCCTTGTAGAGTTCCAAGAATTTTGACAATTGCATGCAGTCAGGTAGCCACACTACAAACAAACTATGATTCTCTTCCATCACCCCATTGTTTCCTCATTCCCCCTCCTATTTAATTCCCTTCCGCCAACACCCAGCCCCTGGCAACCACTAATTTGTCTTCTGTCTCTATGATTTAGCCTTTTGCAGAATGTCATATAAACAGATTCATATGTAACCATTTAGTCTGACTTCTTTCATTTAGTATAGTGCAATAGTATTGTGCAACTTAGTTCACGCAGATTTTTTTTTTTATTATTGATGGGTAGTATTTCATTGTATTGGTGTACCAAAATTTTTCTAAAAATCTATTCAGCATTTGGACATTTGGCTTGATTTTTGAATAAAGCCATTATAAATATTTATATGGACACATTTTTCATTTCTCTTAGGTGAATAGCTAGGAGTGGAATTGCTAATTTTTAGGTGCATTTTTAACCTTATAAAACACCTCTAAATTATTTTCCAAAGTGTCTGTACCTATTTTCATTTCGACCAGCAATATATAAGAGCTCTAGTTGCCTTTCACATCCTTATTAGCACCTATTATTGTCAAAACTGGTTTGTTTATTTGCTTCTCTACTTCTTTCCTTTTTTTTTTTTTTTTTTTTGAGATGGAGTCTTGCTCTGTTGCCCAGGCTGGAATGCAGTGACGCAATCTTGGCTCACTGCAACCTCTGTTTCCTGGGTTCAAGCAATTCTCTGCTTCAGGCTCCCAAGTAGCTGGGATTACAGGCGCCTGCCACCATGCCTGGCTAATTTTTGTATTTTTCATAGAAATGGGGTTTCACTATGTTGGCCAGGCTGGTCTTGAACTCCTGACCTTGTGATCTACCAATCTTGGCCTCCCAAAGTGCTGGGATTACAGGTGTGAGCCACCACGCTCGGCATCTTTTTTCTTTCTTATCATTGTGATTGTTACGTAGTGGTACCTCATTGTGGTTTTAGTTTACATTTCTCTAAAGACTAATGATATTAAAAATTATTTTATATATTTATTTGCCATCTGTGTATCTTCTTTGGCAAAGAATCTGTCAAATATTTTCTCCAGTATTTTAAAATTAGATTGTTTGGTTTCTTACTATTGAGTTTTGAGTCATTTATATGTTCTAGATACCAGTTCTATATCAGATGTGAGTTTTGCAAATATTTTCTACAAGTTTATGTTTTATGTTTTCAACATCATTCTTTGAAGAAGAAAAGTTTTTAATTTTAATGAAGTCCAATTAATCAATTTAAAAAATAATTTGTGCTTTTTGTTCCTGTGTAAGAATCTCTGTCTGAAGATGGCAAAGATTATCTCCTGAATTTTCTGGTAGTAATTTTACACTTGTATATTTTAAATATATATGTATGATCCATTTTGATTTAATATTTGCATATGGTACAGGATAGATAGAGGTCAAGCTTTATTTACTTGTATATAGATATCAAATTGTTCCATCACCATATATGGAAAATAATATCATTTCTGCATTGAATTTACTTAGTACCTATGGCAAAAAGTAATTGAGTATATATGTGAGAATCTATTTCTAAAATCTTTATTCTGTTCCACTGACATTTTCAAAGGAGAATTAATTTTTTAAGAAATTGAGTCTTCCGTATGTTGATTTATTTTGCTCTTTGATTTCTCTCATCAATGTGTTTTAGTTTTCAGTATAAACACTTCACATATTTTGTTGTACATACTTAATAATTTTATATTTTTTGTATTATGGTAAATCATACTATTTTCCTAACTTCAATTTTCAATTCTGTATATTAGCTATCTAGAGAAGTACAATTAATTTTTGAATATTAACATTCCTAACTTCATTTATTATTTCTAGTGGCTTTTTAAATAAATTCTTGGGGTTTTTCTATGTAGACAATCATATAATCTATGAAAAAAGACAGTTTTAATTCTTTCTTTTTTTTTTTTTTTTTGAGACAGAGTCTTGCTCTGTTGCCCGGGCTGGAGTGCGGTGGCCAGATCTCAGCTCACTGCAAGCTCCGCCTCCCGGGTTTATGCCATTGTCCTGCCTCAGCCTCCCGTGTAGCTGGGACTACAGGCGCCCGCCACCTCGCCCGGCTAATTTTTTTTTTTTTTTGTACTTTTAGTAGAGACGGGGTTTCACCGGGTTAGCCAAGATGGTCTTGATCTCCTGACCTCGTGATCAGCCTGTCTCGGCCTCCCAAAGTAATTCTTTCTTTTAAATCTATATGTCCTTTTTTTCTCTTGTCTTATGAGACTGGCTAGGTCTTCCAGATGATACTGAATAGGAGCCATAAAAGAATATATTCTTGCTTTGCTACTGATATTAAGGTGGAAAGCTTTCAGGATTTCACTCTGAATTAAGGTATTAGCTGTAAGTTTATCAAATATGCCTTTTATCAACAATTCCTTTTAATTTCTCATTTGCTTAGAGGCTTTTTAAAAATCATGAATGGATTTTGAATTCTGTCAAATTTTTGTTGGCATCTTTTGAGATGGTCTTTTTTATCTTTTAGCCTATTGATATGATGAATTATACTGATTTTCAAATATTAAACCAACTTTACATTTTTGTGGTAAACCCTTACTTGGTCCTGATATTAATCTTCTTTATAAATTGCTGAATTTGACTTATTAATAATTGGTGAAGATTTTTATGTGTGTTTTTATGAAGAGTAAGTTTTTCTCTTATAATATCTTTGTCAGTGTTCCATTTTGGTTGCTTCCTATTGAATTATCTCTAAGTTCACTGGTTCATCCCTCAGATCAAGTTTACTCATAACCACATTGATGACATTCTTCATCTTATATATTCATCTCTATGCCACGTTTGTTATATATAGCATTTCTAGTTAAGTCCTTCTTTTAGTTTTTATCACTTTGCTGAAGTTTCCCATCTGTTTGTACATGTGGCAGATCTTTTCCACCAGATCCACCAGAAGTTTTTACATATTAGTCATAGTTTTTTTTTTGTTTTGTTTTGTTTTTTTTATCATTTCTGTCTGATAGTTTCACATCCAGGTCATCTCTGACTCTGGTTAAGCTGATTGCTTTGTCTCCCAATAATGTTTCTCACCATGTATGTGTATGTGTCTCATGATTTTTTACTAAATATTAAACATTTTTGTACAAAACGGGAGACTGATATAAACAGCATGTATGCCTGGAAGTAGGCATACCTCCTTTCAGACAGCTACAGCAGAAAATTGAGTCAATTTAGTCAGGATCTGAGCTAGGTTTGAGTTTTTTGTTGCTTTGATTAAATTTCCTCTAGTGATTTCTTATGCTTAGCACTCAGAAGGAAGTGATGGAGACCGTGTCTCAATATTTTACTTCATTCTCAGTTTTCAGGCATCACTATCCACTTGTACCACAGAAATGATCTTTCTCTGTGGTCTCCCCACTTCCACAATGACAGACTGCTCTTTCTTGTTAATCAGTTCTTGCTAGTCTGGAGTTGGGGGCTAGGGAAGTTCTCTGTTTTCTTGACGCAGGCTCAGTCTTAGAGAGACCTTATGTGTCTGGGCCTCAGGGGTGAAGTTTTCTGCCCTTTCTCCCCGAGGCAGGCAGTCAAACACCACCTTTTATCTATAGCAGGTCTTGGCTAGGAGAGTTTCCTTCCTCTACTCCAAGAGTACTATAATAGTGTTGATATGGAATCCAGGGTTCAGGACTCTTTCTTACCCCTTTGCCAGGACTAGAGGGTTCTCCCCCTTTCTCCTTTTCCCAGCAATAAAGTGTTTCTACCTGTGCTCTGAGTCAATGGGGTTTACTGCCTCTCCCTAGAGGCTTACAGATTTGGAGAGAAGAATTCTGTGGTAGTGCTGCTCACATGGGGCACCAGCTGTGGTAGTGCTCCTCACATGGGGCAGCAGCTACAGGAAGTCTGACCCACAGAGCCTGACCCAGCGATGGATGAATGAAGTACACTGACACAGATATTCTGCTTTGCCAGTCCAACTGAGTGTCTGAGCCACTTACAGACTCCAGCAGAATCCTGTGAACAGTTGTGACTGTGGCCTTGATCAATCAGTGAGATTTGCAATTATTTAGTAAAGATTAATTGACAAAGGTCATGAGTAAACACCATTAGAGGGCAATTGACATTGTGGACTTCCTGAGTAGAAAGCAATTAAGCACCTGAGGTACATCAAAGGGTTAGTCTTAAGATCACATAAGTAAACAAGCTAGCTACATAACTTCCCCCACATTCCTTTGTTATTACTCTAATTTATTTAGCTAAAGGGACAAGGCCACCTTCAGCCAAGTTTATTACTAGAGCTATGCAAACTTCTTGGCCTTCCAAGAAGATTTGTGTCTGTTTCTACAACTATCTTTAATATTTTTCTCACGAGCCTGATTGAATCCCTACAGAATCCAAGTAGAGGAGGGGCTTTGTGACATTCCTACAGTGGTGGCTAATTCACACCAGAGTTTTCCTGGCAAATGTATGTTTTTGTTTGCCTAACAAGAGCTTTAGAATCAACCTATGAAACTTCAGGTGAAAAAAAAAATCTGTGGTATATTTATCACTATATATTCACACTTTACTTGGTGAGAAGTGATATTATTATGATGTTCAGTTCTCCTAGCCGAGAACAAAGTATATCTTTTTCATTTGTACAAATCTACTTTTATGTCTTTCAGGCATATTTTAAGGTGTTCTTCACAAAGTTTTTTTTGTTAGGTTTATTTCAAAGTACTATATATATACTATATCCTCTCATATTTATATTTGTGTATGTATATATTCATCTCATATATTGATTACTATGCTACACACACACACACACACACACACAAATACACATAGTGGCTCTTATGACTCTTATAAATGATGGGGGTTTTTCTGATATCCCCAAATCCATGTCAGAATAGACTCTCAAGGTAGATCAACATATTGGTTTTCCAATTATATAGTCAGTCTTGTGATCCAAGACTAGAATATCTTTCTCTCAAGGCTTCAATGATGACATTTTAAAAAGTGCTTATTAAGGAAAATGTTACCAGGAGAGATTAGAAGCCCCGGAGTTCATCCTGTTCTTTTTGGTTGGCTCGTTTCATGGGTCCAACTGTGAGCAGAGGTGAGCTATGAAGCACAGTTAAAGTGAGGGGAGATCCTTATTTTCTGCCTGGTCAAGAGTCCTAATGATGGCAGGCAGTAGGGGATGACAGTGCTATAATCCAGATATGAGGCTGGCCTCCAGGGGATGAAAACTGGGTAACATGTCCCCTGAGTTAATCACATTTATTGCTATTCAGCACCATCAGATTCAACACACATAGACACTGACAAAACATTCTTGGCTTAGATTAACTGCATCTGAGTCCACCCTTTCTCAGTGACTCTACAGGACCCCTGGTAAATGATACTTCCATGAATTGTTATGGTGCATGGAATACAGACAAAATTAAAAGATCATTAGAGTGTTTCAGAAAACCAGGAGGCGCTTTGGCACCAGGTGCTGGCCTAGCAGTTTTGGTTAAGGAGGTGATTTGCACATAGATGTACAACCAGGAAGAGGCCAAGGCATGGTCAAGAAAGGCATGGGGGAGGTGTGGAGGAGTGATGGTAAGGGGAGAAGCTAGATGACTAATTTCAACCTCTTTACCTTGCAGATTTTGTGTGTGGCTGAGTTTGGCCTTTAACCTTACAGGCTCTGACAAAGGACTACAGGGCTCTGTCTCTCAAAGACAGACTTGTTTTCACTGAAGCACAACACTGACTATATCATCAGAATAAATATGTGCCATGTCAGCAATCTTCACTGGCATTATCAGGAGAGCTTGTTACAATACAGACTGGGGACTCAGCTCCAGAGTTTCTCATTCAGTAGATCTGGGAAGGACAGGAGAATCCGTGTGTTTAACCATCTCTCAGGTTCTGTTGGTGCTGCTGGCATTGAATATCCAGTATTTACAACTTGAATTACAGAAATGAGTCACCTGTGGAGCTCTTAAAAACACCGTTGCCTGGCCTTACCACAGACCAATTAAACAGGGATCTCTGGGGGCAGAGCCCGGGCACTTTTATATTAAGCTTCTCAGGTGATTGTCTTTCTTTTTTTTTTTTTTTGGAGACGGAGTCTCGTTCTGTTGCCCAGGCTGGAGTGCAGTGGCGCAATCTTGGCTCACTGCAACCTCTGCCTCCCAGATTCAAACAATTCTTCTGCCTCAGCCTCCCAAGTAGCTGGGACTACAGGTGCACACTGCCACGCCAAGCTAATTATTTTGTATTTTAGTAGAGACAATGTTTCACCGTGTTGCCCAGGCTGGTCTTGAACTCCTGAGCTCAGGCAATCTGCCTTCCTCGGCCTCCCAAAGTGCTAGGATTACATGCATGAGCCACCATGCCCGGACTCTTAGGTGATTTTCTTATGCAGAAAGTATTGAGAACTGCCAGTGTAGGCATCACAGAATTTTTCCTCCTGGAACATTCTCCACCTTCAGCTAGCTAACCTCTTACCTGTCCTTCAAATGTCACCTGAAGTGTCACTTCGTTTTTTATTAGCCCTGAAATATCTGTGTCTCTTTCCTTCAGAAACTGTCTCAGATTATAACAGTGGGTCATTAGTATGATTATTTAGGCACTTCCTGTTTCCTTAAAAGGCTCTAAGCTTCATGTGTCTACTGAACTCTGAAGCCTCAGCCACCCTCCCACAGCACGGGTTTGAAAATCAGCACTTAACTAAATGGAACCTCCAAATAATGAAGAAAGACCAACCAAGTTGGTTACTGTGATAACTATTTTAATATCTTCTTTTTAATTTCCAAGTATGTTTTAAAGGTTTTGTGCTCATTATTTGCTTGCCTGGGCTTTACTGGCATTAAGAATATGCTTAGTACCCTTGTTGAACAATAAGCATTGGGAGAACAGCGTGTGCCAAGGTAGTGGGGAAGGGGAGATAAAATGAAACATCCAAAGAACTGAGGAGGGCAGGCTGGATGAGCACAGTGTAACTGAAATGAAAGGCGGTACCAAAGTGGATTGAAACCCAGGGAAAGGCACAAGGCCAAGGATGGGCTCTAAATAGTGTACTTAGACATGTATTTTGCAAAGATCAGTTTGATTGTTGTGTGGGAAGTGATCTAAATGGTCTCAGAATGAATGCTAGTCCACAAGCAGTCACAGTCAAGAGGAATAATGATGGGGACTTGTGGGTGAATGTTTGGGTCCTAAACTCTGGAGCAGAATCTCATTCAGGTAGGTTGGTAGATTGAGGTTTTTTAAAAGAAGGACCATTGAATAGTGAGGCTGGTAAACCAGTGTGAGATGAGCCAGCCACTAGAGCAGAAAGTGTAGATGAGAACGAGGAATAAAATAAATCATCAGTGTTTCCTGGGGACATGTCAAATATTCTTAGTCCCATCTCCCTGACGTCTCATCTCAGTGTGACCATAGTGAGGCCCAGAGCAATACTATTCACATGCTCCCAAGTGACTCCATCCATCAGCCAGGATTGGGGAACCATTTAAATAGATGGAGCTCAGATGGATAGGGTAAGGTTGAAAAGATGACTGGCAACCAAACTAGGCTGGCCCTTATGCTATTCCTCAGAAGTGATGATGATGACATAATGTGGAGTAATGAGAACACTACCATATTGGGGCGGGGCTGTTGAGGGAAGGGCCCTGGCAGTTGGAAGTGGGTGCAGAGAATGTTATTATCCCGTGCATCAGCATAGAGTGGGAAGTCTGCAAAATTTTGTACTCTAAAGCCTATAGATGGTCCTCTGGATGACTCCATTATTGAAGCATCTTGGAAATAGTTTGTGAAGAGTTCTGAGTGCTAGAAACAAAGTAGTCAGCTGTTGTCTTTAAATAGTCCTCCACACCAGCTGCAGTACGTTCTCCAGAATAACTCTTTAACAACTGCCATCAAGCTAGAGGAGGAACAACCGCCAGCATTCAGAGATGCACCAAGTAGTTCCTGCCCTCAAATCTCCAAGTGCTTGTAGGCTTCCTTTTAAACATCCTCTTTTAGAGTTTTTTGAAAGTCATTAATGACATGTTTGTATGGTTAATTTACATGGTCTAGTGTTTAGCCAGTTTACCGTCACATAGTAAAATGTGAATGGCTTTTTTTCTCGTGATCTAAAGCAAGATCTGGGAGGATAAGTGTGCACAGGTGGGTATTGACTGAGGCACAGAGCAGAGGGGAAGGAAGTAAGATGCAGGGAATAGTGTTAGTTTCTGGGCTTTACTAAGTGACACTGAAGGGAGTAGGGCCTGAAGTGTAGGTGGGTATTGACTGAGGCACAGAGCAGAGGGGAAGGAAGTAAGATGCAGGGAATAGTGTTAGTTTCTGGGCTTTACTAAGTGACACTGAAGGGAGTAGGGCCTGAAGTGTAGGTGGAAGGAGAATCCAGGATTAGGGAATAGGAGTAGGAAGGACAAGGAGCATCCCAAAATAAATCAGCACAAGTTTTTCCAAGGGCTTGCCCAGCCTGCCTGAAGTCATAGGAGTTTATTATTTCTATGTTCATAAACAACTCCCTTGTTCCTTGGCCCCAGGAGCAAATCCAGGTTTTTTGGGGGTTTGAAGTTTATATAATTTGGGGTCGTTCCTCTTTGAGGAAAAAATTCAAATTATGATATGAAAGTGAATATTATTTTATGAGACAGGTGATCATAGAAAATTATAAAAGTTAAAAGCACTATAATTACCATGCTGCAAACTTCCTAAAATTACATAATTAACTTCATGGCTCATCTATAAAATACTTTTTCCTACTTTCTGCCTGCACACTCTTTGATCACTTCATATCGGAATGCTTTTGTTATATTATTTTCTAATGAGAGAAAAGAAAGATAATTTAATATTTCCTTTAGCATGGATGATCAAAATTTGTTTTTTATTATTGTTTAATAGCACTCTTAGCTTTACAATTTGTTAATGCTATGCTATATAAATGTTGAAGATTATTGCCAAATTTGAAACAAGTACCTCTTATGTAAAAACTGTAAGATTTAAGTTATTTCAAGTTTCATGGTACAAGGAAGAGCCTTAAATTCTCTTTGAATTTGATGATATTCAAACACCAGTTTGTTACCACAACCATATCTTACTTCTTCAAACTTTACAATTCTATGAATGTTTTACTGCACTGCTGGGGCTCCTTCCGGGTGAGAGGGGTGCAGGTGAGGGGACCTGAAGCCACAGCATCACTAGATCCACAGCAAAACCACCTCCGATTGCTTCATGTGCTTGTGTCTTATTGTTTAAAAAAAAAAAAGATAAAAGCTAACATTTGCTTAACAGTTTCGTTAAATTGCCTCATTTAATTTGACATTTTTTTTGAGATAGAAATTAGTGTCCCCCTGTACAGATGAGCAAACTGATATTCAGTGAGGTTGACTTTGGCCAAGCAAGGACCTGAAATTAACTGAAATTTCCTGGGTGTCATTCCATCCATAGAGCTCTATTCCTTGCTTTTCTCTTCGTTGCTGCCTATGAACTTTGAACCATTCTTTGCAAACCAAACCAAAATCTCCACGGAGAACCCTATAAGTCTGCTAAGAATAAAGAATAATCATAGATATTTTATTGATTTGGGCAAAGAACGTAACCACTTCTTCATAAGAGACTTTCCACATCTTGACTTTGAGTCTCTGTTTTATCCCTGAGTGAGAGGGAAGTGTCCCACATTCAGACTCCAGAAGGCTCACAGAAGTCCTATCAGGGGCTCAGTTATTTGCAAGTCCAACAACGTGAGGCCCAGAGGCTGGGGATGTTTGGCAAATGTGATGTCTTAATGGGCCAAAGCTGTTCGGTGGGATTTGTAACTAAAAAGAGATTTTAGCCCATCTGACTGAATGCTAATGGATTGGTCTGAGGCAGATTTTTAAAAATATACTGTTTTATCTACTCATAACAGAGTTAACAGGTTTTGATGACTCTGGCCCTTTCTTTTTGCTCTGTGTATGTTGCCAGGCCAAATAACCTAGCTGTGTTGGAAACGAGTTTCCAATTACTTGCAGGTGGCTGGAGGCAGATGAAAGCTGCCGTAGAGGTGTTCCTCATTCTATTCTCTAGTCCCCAGACTATCGGGCCATGTGCTGACACTTGGATGCTTGTTTTACAATATCATTTGACAAGTGGGATTTATGTGTCAAAATTTCAGTAGAAGCCAAGAAAATGTCAGAGTGAGCAAAGAGAGGCAGCATGAGAAAAGGGGGAGGGGGCTGCTTTTTAAACCCAGGAGTGTGTGAGTTAAACTGTGCCAAATACCTACTCTGTACGAAACACACAGGGAGATTAACCTGGCTGCCAAAAGCCTGAGATTTCTTTGGTGTGTTTTTGTGCAGTGCTGTTACTGCCTTTATCATTAAGGAGACAATGTAATAAAAATGATACCTTTTCCCTGAATGCATTAATAAAGATAACTTGTTGTTGCCGGTCCCAAACCACTGGAGCCACATTTAATTTGCTGCGTTTATTGTTCTGGGCTGTGGTATACAGAGGTGCTCAGGAGCACAGCAACATCACTGGAAACACTGATAGAAAGGACAAAAGGAAAGGTTCCTGTTCTTACTTAGAATTTCCAAAATGCCCTAGTTACTACATGTTCATCAATCCTCCTAAATTTGTTCGAACTTTCCCAAAAGTTTTTATCTGATGATTATTTTTAAAAGATTAAACACATACACATATGCACAAATCCCCAAACCTTACCTGAAACTGTTAGAGTGTCTCATTAGTTCTCACTTAAAATAACTTTTTCCCTATTTTTTTTTTGGTGTAGGGGCGAGAGAGGTGGCAAAAGATTGAATGTTTAAGTTTCTCTAAGCCGTGTGCTGTTGCTCACCGTATTAAGAGCATGTGTGCATTACTTCACAAACTATCAGATGACATGCAACTTTCTTTAGATTCAATAAAAAAGAATAATGAGTTACGCAAAGTTATTTCTGACACAGGGCAAAATAACTGCAAAAAGGCACCATTCATGGGGGTCAGCCCAGCCTGGCTCAGGGGCCATCATCCACTAGTTCCAAGCAAATTTAAGAAAGAATTACAGCTGTGGACACCATGTCATGTGCCAAGGGTAATATGTACAACTCATGATCAAGCATAATAACAAAAGCCCTTATTCCCTCTATTGTATTCCTCTCTCCAGATTAAGGGCCTCCAGGGTCAGCATCAACTGCCTAGGGAAGGCTTAGGAAATCTGAGTTTGTATCTTGTCCAAATTCATGAAAGACAACATCACAGTGGCTATCAGCCTGGGGTTTGAAAATATCTAAACTGAAAAAGCTGAGATTTAGCCAAAGTATGAAGTACATTGGATCTCCTTGTAATCTGTTTTTTCTTTTTTCTTTTCTTTTTTTTTTTTTTTTTTTTTTTTTTGCTTAATGACAACCCATATGTAAGTCAAGAGGTAATTAAGTGAACACTTAAGTTTACTTGGTAAGGAAGGGCAAATACTGAGATTTCTTTGTGGGATGTCATACCTTTGTATTTTTCTCAACCATCCTAAGAGAAACATAAAGCATGTTTTCTGCCAGGATCCTGGGCCATCAACATGTCAATTTTTCTGATCTGCAAATGTCTAATTTCTCTTAGTAGAAATGGTGTTTACAGGGAAAATATCATGTGTACAGCTAGTTGCTGCTTAGTTAAAATGAATTCTGGGAAACATGCTTGGGGCTCATAGGTATCATAAATACCTTATAAAGTAGCCCCAGAGTAGACTTGCTGATTTAGAAATTTTGGAAATAAAAAGATTGAGATTTTGGAAAACTCCCACTTCATGTGATATCAGCAGGTTAACTATGTGCTGTTAACTGCTGATAATTGGCATTTCATTACTGATGGAACTACTACCAACTGCCTACTGGGAGGGTTTGTAGAAACACCATGACCAAACCTAGCATGCACCAGTACTTATTTTTCCCTGAGGTCTATTAAAATGATTTATTACTAAATAAAGACTGTAATTTCATGGGCTCATATGAACTTAAATTCATGTGTGTGTCTCTCTCTCTGTGTGTGTTATTTCTTTGTCTCTGTGTGTGTAACTTAGAGAAAACTAGGCAAAGACATTCGATTAGCAAGTACAAAGAGGAAAAGAGGGAAGTTTCATTTCTCCCAGTAAAATGATTATTTTTAATGTTTCTGTATAATTAATAGGAAAAGAGAATGTGGGTGAAAGGGGAAAGTCACAGGTATTTATATGTAAATAGCTCTATAGGTTTTAGAGAAACTTAAAGAAGGTAAGGGTGATGATGTGTTTATTGGAAGTGGGAAGGTGGAAGTTGGAGGAGTGTACATCAATGGGCCCTTTTTTGTTTGGTGTCCTGGGAAATGAGGTCATTTCTGAAAGTCACGTGAGTCAAATGGAAGAGGTAATTTGAGAACTCTGATACTGCTGACATACAGGAAATAAGAAATAGGATGAGAATAAAAAGATTGAGCTATAATGAAGGACCATGTGAGAGTGGAAATGACAAATTTACATTAGTGGCTAATTGTTAGAATGTTGTCATTTTATTCAACTGAGCTCAACGTGTCAGGAACAGAAAAAATGAATGTGATAGGATTAAGTAAGGTGTATTAGTCTGTTCTCTCATTACTATAAAGAAATATCTGAGACTGGGTAATTTATAAAGAAACAAGGTATAATTGGCTCACAATTCTGCAACTGTAGAGGAAACATGATTCTGGCATTTGCTTGGCTTCTGGGGAGACCTCAGGAAACTTACAATCATGGTGGAAGGTGAAGGAGAGTCAAGCCTGTCTTACATGGTGGAAACAGGAGGAAGAGAAAGAGGGAAATTCCTGGTTTCCCAGAAAGTCTCTGGCTCTAAATCATATTCAGTTTCAGCAGAATATTTGTTTCTAACCTTTCCCATGCTGCTGCTACATACTTTTAAACAACCAGATCTCTTGAGAACTCACTCACCGTACAGTACCAAGGGGGGATGGTGCTAAGCCATCCATGAGAACTCCACCCCCATGATCAAATCACCTCCCACCAGGCCCGTCCACCAGGACTGAGAATTACAATTCAACATGAGATTTGGGTGGGAACACAGATACAAACCACATCAGAAGGATTTGCTGGACCCAACACCCAGGGATCAGGAAGATGGGAGACAAAGATGTTGCAAGGACATGGCTGAAATTACTGACTGTGTGGTCCAAGCTGGGTGAGAAAATTGAAACCAAGAGGAATTTAAGAGGGAGGGGAGGCATGATGAGGGTGGCAATGTCACAGTACAGACATAGTTAGAATGTGAGAAGTGGAAGAATTAGAGATAGAGATTGGAGAGTGAAATTTTTCTGAGATAATATGCTAGGGTCTGAATGTTTGTGTCCCCTCAAAATTCATATGCTGAAAACCTCATCTTCAAGGTGATGATATTAGGGGGTGGGGTTCTTGGGAGGTGATTAGGTCATGAGGGTGGGGCCTTCATGAATGGAGTTAGTGTCCTGATGAAAGACGCCCCAGAGAGTTCCCTTGATCCCTTTCACCATGTGAGAACACAGCTAAAAGGCATGATCTATGAGACAAAAAGCAGACCCATGGCAAACACAGAATGCTGGAACCTTAATCTTGGACATTACAGCCTCCAGAACTGTAAGAAATATTTATCTTGTTTATAACCTACCCAGCGTATAGTATTTTGTCATAACAGTCTGAACTGATTTTGACAGACAATTCCTGGTAGTGGCTGGTATCTGGACTGTGGCCCTGGGAGTGGACTGATGTGTAAGAATGAAGGCAAAGTTCGATGATCTGTGAGGCTGGGAAGATACCCAAATCAACACATACATCGCCTCAAGTAGGATACATTAAGACTCTGGTTGAAGAGAAAGTCTACATCAATTTAGACCACTTGGCCTCTGAAAAGATGTTGCCGTTGTTGATTTTCTGTGTGTATATTGCTGAGTCTTTGGTTGAAAATGCTTTTTCTTTTTTTTTTTTTTTTTAATTCTCAAGAGTCAAAAAGTCCCCAAAGAGAAGACCCACATGCTAATCCTGAGCAGACCATGCAATGGAAGCATCTTGAGGCAGAGCGGTGAAGTTGAAAGCCCTGGACTAGGAACTGGAGCTGTAGAGTCCTGCCGTGGTTCTGCTGTTGATTTACTTGTTTAACTCAGATGAAATAACAACCTCTCTGGGCCTCTTATCTGTGAAATGAGAGGTTGGCTAATGTGGTTTCCCAGGAATTTTCTGGCTCTAAGTTACATTCAATTTCAGCAGAATATTTGTTTCTAACCTTTCCCATGCTGCTGCTGAGTTGGCCTAATTGCTAGCCATCCACTGATTTCATTCTGCCCCACCCCACCCTCAGATGACTCCTTCTTTCCACTTAGAGATAACAGCATCAATTAACTCAGGATAATTTCCCTCACTGCCAAAACTATTTCCAAAATGCAGACTTGTGGCTGCTGATTCATGCTGCTAGAGAAGCACTGTTTCTTTCTGTCTGGCCTCATACGTATTGCCTCTACAGGAAGAGACCAAGTCACTGGTAAAAAGCTAGGGTAACCAGGAAAAGTGGCCCCTTCAGATGACACTGTGAGAGTCAACAAGGTAAGAAAGAAGAAGCTTTAAAATCACCACCATCATCACTTCCAAAATGTGGGAAGTTAGTTATGCATGGCGCTTACCCTTGGGTACCTTAAAATTGAAAACATGTAAGCAAAACACCATATATGGCCTGGCATGGTGGCTCATGCCTATAAATCCCAGCACTTTGGGAGGTGGAGGTGGGTGGATGGCTTGAGCCCAGGAGTTTGAGATCAGCTTATGCAATATGGTGAAACCCTGTATCTACCAAAAAAAAAAAAAGAAAAAGTAAAGACACACACAAAAATTAGCTGGGTGCAGCAGTGCGTACCTGTAGTCCCAGCTACTCAGAAGGCTGAGGCAATAATGCTTGAGCCCAAGAGTTTGAGGCTGCAATGAGCCATGATTGCACCACTGCACTCCAGCCTAGGTGGCAGAGCAAGATCCTGTCTCAAAAGAAAAAAAAAGAACCAACAAAAAACAAAAACCATATAAACATCATCTTATAAAGTGAATAAATATATTAGTGATTTAGGAGTCAACTCATATTACTCAAGAGCATCCTGTTGAGACCCAAGTCTCATTGACAAGATCTAATTGGAGTTTATATGTGTAAGCCAACACTATGAGATGAATGGGATGATGAGCAGAAAAAGAGTAGGGCTGGGGAGGGGACACAAAGAGAGACATTCTTAGCACAATGCCCAAAGGAGCTCCTTCTTTTACATGGCTAGATGACAAGAGGAAGTGATGAAGTCATAAAAGGAGTCAATGAGAGAGAAAGAAATGGGTGAGCAAAGTTCCTCAGTATCAAAGGAAATGTAGCTCAAAGGAGGAGAGGCTGGTGTGAAGAGGAAAATGACAAAGGCGAGTCAAAGAAGCTAGGCCTGGAATAGGTTTTTGGAATAACTCATTATGAGGTCACTGACAACTTTGTCATGAGAGTTTCTGTGGAATTAAAGGGCAGGATCCAGACAGCATTAACTTACATAGCAAATGTTTGGAATGAAAGTGATGTTTCTAAAGTTGAGACTATTCTTTCAGAAAGATTAACAGCACAGTTTGGTACTCAAGAGGATAATAAAAACAAGGGTAAAATTTTGAGGAGGAATAAACCTTGACCTGAGGTTAAAACAAAAGTGAAGAATGATTGGAAGCAGGGCATTGACAATAAATAGAAGAAGAATGGCACAATGGATGAAGCAGAAACCAGAGAAACGAGACAAGGTCACAATCCTAGGTGAAGGAATGAGCGGAGAGGAGGGTAAAGAGATTCTGAGTTTTCAAGAAAAAAGAGTATCAGCAGAGAGGCAGATATAAAACTGGGCAGTAACTTTTATGTGGAGAGTTTCTTGAAGATTTCAAGCACAGGAAGAGGGAAGAAGAGCAGAGTGCCACGATCCATGATCTAGACTTAGAAAGTTCCAGAAGAAGAAGAATTAGAACAAGTGATTGGCTTATCTCCAAATATGTCCAAAGATGGGACTGAAGACATTGCCTCACTTGCATAACAGGGAACAATTTACTGTAAAACTAGAAATGATTGGCGCAAAGCTTGATTCTCTCACCTCTTATTACTGTTGTCTCCATTTCTATTACTTACATGGAGGGGCAGGAAAAAGAACCCAAAACATTGCTGATCCTAGCAAGAACTTCTGCACATATGTGACCAACTGCTCTGTAGGGTGTATATTTGACAGCCCAGAGTTCTGCTGGTGTGACATACAACCATTAAATTACCTAAAACTTCTCGTTAGCTAGAAAATTGTTTCTACTTATATCATTTGTAAGTATACTCTAATTTTTTGCTGACTGGAGACCTATTTTGGGAAATATATACAGGTCTACAACTCCTTATTGAAACAGCACCTAAGTAAGGCTCAGCCTCTTCTACTGAGTTTCACACACTATAGTAGTTGTCAATAAACTTTATTCTCAGATATATATTCAAAGGTTTTAAAGAAAAAATACATATTCTTTCATAAATTTTTAAGTTAACATCTAAAATTTTTCGTTAACACTCTAAATGATTACAAAGGATATAATTTTCCTGTGTTATAAATGACTGACATTGAAAAATAGAACCATTACTTCATTTTTTGAAAGGTACTAATGACATCAAAATACCATAGTGATCATTTAAAAACAATATTTTGATTGACGTATAACATTTTAAAATGTGCCAGATTATGAGTGTACATCCCACTGGTTCCACAGAGTTAAGACACTCATTTAACCAGCAAACAGACAGTTTAAGAAGCTCTTTTTTGCTCCAAGACAGTCCTTTGCCTCAAAGGTAACAATTATTGTGACTTTAATATCACAGATTAGTTTCCTGTTTTTAAACTTTATATAAATGGGATTATACAGTAGTTAATTCTTTTGAATATAGTTTCTTTTGCTCAGCATTAAGTTTATGGAATTTATTGTCGGAAGTAGAAATACATCTTTCTTCTTACTGTATTGTAGTCCTTAGTAAGAATATATTGCAATTTATTTATTACATTTTTAGTGTACATTTGAATTATTTTCAATTTGAGGCTATTATGAGTAGTGCTGCTGTACATATTTTTATACATCCTTTTTTTGTGATGTATGTAAACATTTATGTTAGCTATATGTCTAACAGTGAAATTGTTGGAAGATAGGCTCATGCATATATTCAGCTTTATTAGCTATTACCAGACATTTTTAGGGTATTTGTACCAAATTATCTTTTTTTTTTAAATATATTTATTATTATTATACTTTAAGTTGTAGGGTACATGTGCATAACGTGCAGGTTTGTTACATATGTATACTTGTGCCATGTTGGTGTGCTGCACCCATCAACTCGTCATTTACATCAGGTA
>NW_012101991.1:76134-80761 GCF_000951045.1 Mandrillus leucophaeus | reverse complement strand
TCATGCTAAAAACTCTCAATAAATTCGGTATTGATGGAACGTACCTCAAAATAATAAGAGCTATTTATGACAAACCCACAGCCAATATCATACTGAATTGGCAAAAACTGGAAAAATTCCCTTTGAAAACTGGCACAAGACAGGGATGCCCTCTCTCACCACTCCTATTCAACATAGTGTTGCAAATTATCTTTTTATTAGAAGTATGTGAGAGTTTTACCTGCTCTGCATCATTTGATAATCTCTGTTTATTTTTCATTTTACCTATTCTAGTGAGTATAAAATTTGAGTATTTTTCAAATATTTTTTGGTTCTTTGGATATCCTCTTTTTGTAAGTCTCTTTCCATTTTTCTGTTGGGTTATTCTTTTTCTTATTGATCTGCTGGTACTCTCTATATAGTCTCTGTATAAGCTCTTTGAGGTACATATTGCAAATATCCTATTTCATTCTTTGGCTTTCAATTTTACTCTACTAGTGGTGTCTTTTATATAAAAGTTATTAATTTTAATGTGTACCAATTTTTAACTATTTTCCTGTATGGTTAGTACCATTTATATCCTGTATAAGAAATTTCTGCCAACTCAAGATTACGAAAATGTTCTTGCAAGTATTCCTCTGGAAGTTATATTGTTTCAGCATTCACATAAGTATAAATATAATCTCAATATGATATAATATAAAATTACTACTGTATTACATAATTAATTAAATAAAAATCAATTTGAATTGATTTTTGTGTACTGTGTGAGGCAGAACTAAGAGTAATTCTCCCCTGCTTCATAGCCAATTGACCCAGGAATATTTACTAAAATGGCATTTATTTCCACAACACTGTAAGGCCATCTTTGTCATAAATTAGGCAACCTTATATTTGTGGCTATGTTTCTATTTGGCTATTGTTGTACAGATACAATGTCATCTTAATCACTACAGATTTACAGTGTGATCTGGTGATTCCCATATTTGTAATTCTTTTTCAATATTGCTTTGGCTATTCTCTACCCTTTAAATTTCTATACAAAATTTAGAATCTTCTGGTCACTGTACACAAACACATCCACACCCCATCTGGAATTTTTATCGAGATTATATATAGTGATATATATTATATATTAGATTAATTTGGGAATAACTTTATACTATTATACCTTCTAACTCATGAACATGGTATGTCCATCATTTACTTAAATCTTGTTTTTCTCAATAATGTTTTGTAGTTTTTAATGTAGAGGAATATGTGTAAATATATTTCTTTGGACTTATAACTAATTGTATCTTTTTAAGATTTAATTTATCCTTATTGTTGAAATATAGAAATATACTTAATTTTTGTATATTAATCTTATATCCAGCAACCTTGTAAATTTTTTTACTTTTTGATTTTAATAATATTTAAATTGTGAAGGGGGTTATATGCATGCAATCATATAGTCTCCTAATGTCATTTTTATTTCTCTTTTCCCTTTTATTAAAACTATATTTTTCTTATCAAAATGGATAAGACCTCAAATACAGAGTTGAAAAGAAAAGGTGATAGTATCTTTGACTTATTCTAATCTGATGGTGATAGCTTTCAACATGAAATGATTAAATGGTGTCTGCTATAGTTTTTGTAATTATTCTTGGTCAAATAAGAAAATTTGTATCTATTTCTAGTTTACTAAAAGTTTTTTAAAATCATGAGTTAGCACTAAATTCAATTAAATATTATTTTCTGCATTTATTGAGTTGATTATATAATTTTCCTCCTTTTTTCTGTTAATATAGTAAATTACCTTGTCATTATATGTGCATATGTGTATGATATGTATCTAGATTTAACTTGTTAATATTTTCACAGATTTTAAAATTTTATGTCCTTAAGGGATTGGCTTGTAATTTTACTCTCTATGGCCTTGTCATATTTTGAAATCACAGTTTTAATGCCCTCAGTAAATAAACAATTACTTTCTTAATTACTTATTTAATGAAGGCATTAAAAGTTTGTGTAAGATTTGTGTCTTTTTTTTCTTAAATATTTTGGATAACTTATCTATAAAGCCAGGTGGAATTGAAGATATCATTGTCAGAAGGGTCTTAAATACAGATTCGGTTTCTTTAATGAATGTAAGAAAGTGTTTTTCTTCTGTTAGTTTTGGTAATTTGTGTTTTTTGAGGTATTTTTACATTCATTTAAACTTTTAAATACTTTACAATAAAATTATTAATAATGTTATCTCTTTTTGTTAATAGGTTTTACACTTTATAATAGTTTTAGATTAACAGAAAAATTGAGTAGATTATAGAGAGTTCCTATATAGCTTCACATATAGTTTTTCTTATTATTAACATTTTATATTAGCATAGTATGTTTCTTATAATTAACGAACTAATGTTGATACAGAATTATTAACTAGAGATCATAGTTTATTCAAACTTCCTTAGTTTTTAAACTAATAATTATTTTCTGTTTTGGGACCTTGTCTAGGATACCACGGTACACTTAGTTGTGATGTCTCCCTAGCCTCCTCTTAGCTATGATAGTTCTTGTTTGTTTTTTTGATCACCTTGACAGTTTTGAGCAGTACTAGTCAGATATATTATAGTATGCCACTCTATTAGAATTTTTCTGATGTTTTTCTAATAATTAAACTGGACTTATTTCTCTTTTTTTCTTGTTTTCTAAGGTGAAAGCTTAGGTTATTGATTTTAGATCTTTTCTGATACACCTATTTAATACTATAATTACACTCCTAAGCACAACATTAGCTGCATTCCACAGATTTGTGTTTTTTCGTTTCATTTTCATTTAGTCTGAAACATTAAAAAATTATCTTGAAACTTCATGAATCCATGTGTTATTTAGACATGTTACTATATTTAGAAGTTATTTAATATCCAAACATTTGGATTTTTTTCCAGCTATCTAGTTTAATTCTATCATGGTATAAGATAATACCTTGTATAATTTTTATTATTTTAAATTTATTAAGATGTGCTTTATGGCCCAGAATGTTGTCTATCTTGGTGAATGTTCCATGTACACTTGAGAAGAGTACGTATTCTGCAGTTGTTTGATAAAGTACTCTATAAATGTCAGTTAGGTGCAGTTGATGGTGCAGTTGATGGTACTGTTCAGTTCAACTATATCCTTAATGATTTTCTGCTTACTGGACCTATCAATTACTAAAATAGGAGTGTTGAAGTTTCCAGTCATGATACTATATTTGTTTCTCCTTAAAGAACTTTATCAGTTTTCCCTTCATGTATTTTGAGACTCTCTTGTCAGGCGAGTGCATATTAAGGATTGCTATGTTTTCTTAAATAATTGATTGCTTTAAGAGATAAACCCTTTTTATCCCTGATAATTTTGCTTGTTTTGAAGTATTCTTTGTCTGAAATTATTGTAGTGAATCCAGCTTTTTTTGTTAAGTATTAGCATGATATATTGTTTTTAAGCTATCTGTGTATTTGTAAAGTGGGATTCTTATAGATAACATAGAGTTGGATTAAAAATGGTTTTTAAAAAATCAACTCTAATACTCTCTGCTTGGTAATTGGTACATTTAGACTATTCACATTGTAAGTTATTATCCATTTAACTGGTTTAATATCTACCATAACATAGCTGGTTTAATGTGGCAGATACAGCTTGTTTCTGTTTGTTGCCTTGTTCTTTCTTTCTTTTTTTCTCTCATTTTTTCTGCCTTTTCTGGTTTTAATGAAGCATTTAAATGATTCCATTTTCTTTATTTTAATGCCATACAAATTATAATTATTTTTAAAAATGTTACTAGCTAGGGTTCATAATATAATTTTATAACTAATGTAAATCCACTCTCAAATACCACTGTACTGCTTCAGAGGTGGTACAGGTACTTCATAACAGAGTAGTGCCAATACCTCCCTTTTTTCTTTTGCAACATTCCTGTCATTCATTTTAGGTTATCTATATATACTATAGTTGTCCAATACACTTAGTCTATTATTACCTTGAACAAACAATTACCTATGTGGTAACATATTTCAAAATGGTTACTTTCCCCTCTCTCCGCATGGAACATGAGATTTTTCTCACTTCTTCACCATGAGAATTTGATTTGGTCCCTGGAAGTAAAACCCACAAAACTGAGTCCCCAGAAGTTCACTCACTCTAAAGTTAGTCCACACGCAGACTGCAGTAGCTCCTCAGCAATTAAGTGTTCCTGCAATTTATGGCTCCAAGTGGCTTCTGCTTAAGGTGAGCTGATCTCAACTGTGATTCTCTGTATTCAACTATCTCTTCAAATTTCATAGTAGCAGTTTGTCTTGCAACCTCAGTTTTTTGATAGATCTAAGAAAAGTCATTTATTTTCAGTTTGTTTAGTGTTTTTTTGTAGTTGTTGCAAAGATGGAAGCGACGACTTCTAGGCTTTTGTTGAAACTGAAACAATAAGTCATCCTATTATCTTTTTTAATGTCTAAAACATCCGTGGTAATATCCCATTTTTTATTCATGATATTGGTAATGTGTGACTTTCCACTTTTTTTCTTTTTCTCTCTCTCTCCCTTCCTTCCCTCCCGCCCTCCCTCCTTCCCTCCTTCCCTCCTTCCTTCCTTCCTTCCTTCCTTCCTTCCTTCCTTCCTTCCTTCCTTCCTTCCTTCCT